>NW_017306979.1:279245-301647 GCF_000935625.1 Nanorana parkeri | reverse complement strand
TGGCGGAGCGGTGAGGGGGAGAGAAGCCGCGCCCGCAGCTGTCAGGATGGCCGAGCGGGGAGGAGATCGGAGCCGCTGTCATCCTGTCAGTTTCAGGATGACATCGTCTCTGTGCGTGGCAGAGTGGGAGATCGGTAAATATTATTGATATTTACCTGTCCTCCGTGTGAGAAGGACAAACACTGGAGCGATCGTCTGATCACTCCAGTGTTCCTAAGGACAGCCCTGTATGTGACTAGTGCACATGACTACTACAAACGCCATCGGCCATATTTAAGGAGATGCACATGGTGTTTAGAAATGATGCTACCAGCTGGCTTTTGTGGAGACTGCAGCAGTACTTAAAAGCAAGGTACAATACAGTCTAGGGCCCTCCATCCTTCACACTCTGCTGGGATCATGTGTACAGGGCCGGCCTTAGGTCTTTAGGCGCCCTGTGCGAGAAAGCTTTACAGCGCCCCTCAGTGGCCACACCCTTTAGCAGCCACACCCCCGAAACCACACCCATTTCCCCCAACATTTTTCCCCCTCAAATGTCACTTTGCTGCAAACGAACGAACGAATTAACAAAACGAATAAGAAACGAAAACAAAACGAACGTTCGAACGAACTACCGCTACCGAATTTCGTCCGAATCCGAATTCCGAATCCGAATTGACTTTCACACCCGAATCCCGAAAAACGAAATAACACAAATCCGAATTTAAAACGAAACGAAACTAAATGAATTTTTTGGCAGTACACATGTCTACAAACTACAATAGAGTCTATAAAAATAAAGTGTCAGGATGTCATGCAGACCCTTTTTTCAAGTAAGTGTATCTAGAAAAGTAAAAATAAAAAAACAGAACACAGACCCCGGGCTACATGTAAATTAATGAATTTCCCCCCTGAAGTGGGGGGGCGGACGAGGGAGCACTGTCATATTGGATGGCCATTGGTGAGGGGGAGAGAAACCGCCCACAGGACGAGCTGTGACGGCCGCACGGCGCCCTTGTTGCCATGGCGCCCTGTGCGGCCGCACGGCTCGCACACCCCTAAGGCCGGCCCTGCATGTGTATGACAAAGCTCTACAGCAATAAAACTCAGTAGTGTGCAATGTGGATGTCAGACCCATTTTAATGACAGTAATGTGCCAAATGTTGTTTCCATTCCTGCCACAAAAGTGTCAGAATGTGTAAAAAAGAAAAAAAGGCACAATTGCTGTTATACATAAAACACAACTACAACGCAATGTATTATTGGAATATTCTGTAAGCGACACCTTATTTTCTGGCAGTGCCCCTCCCGACACTAGACTCTGGATCGCCCCTGCCTGTGTGTCACGCTTGTTATACATAACATAAAAACAATAAGACCTACCCCAAAAATAAGACCTAGTGTGTTTTTTTGAGCCAAAAAAAATATAAGACAGTGTCTTATTTTCGGGGAAACACGGTATTATCGCGATTAGGGCCAATACCAGGCATTTTTATGAGTACTTGTACTCATGAATATGCCCTGATTCTTAAGGCTGATACCGGCCCTTTAAATTGAAAAAACGCAGCGGCTGCTGAGTTCCCGCGATTGTGGGGACCTCAGCAGCCTGCTGGGGACCTGGCAGTAGCTGTCCCTGGCAGTGCCTGTCTGGTTCTATATTTCCTACTCCTCCTTCCCGGCACAGGCATAGCCATGGACAGCTGTTACTAAGTCCAGAGTCCGGTGCGTTACTAAGCCCAGAGTCCAGTTCATTACTAAGCCCAGAGTCCAGTTCATATACTGTTTGCATTGCTGTATAATGTATTGTTGAGATTTGTAGTCCCCCTACAGTCAGTGCCATTCTGCATTAGAGTGTAAGCTCCTCTGATGTGGCTGGCTCGGTGTTCTTTGTATAGCACTGTGGTATATGTCAGAGCTATATAAATGTATAATAATAGTGTGAGACTGTGGGGGCACATTAGAGTGTAAGCTCCTCTGGTACAGAGACTTATGTGGCTGGCTCGGTGTTCTCTGTACAGCATTATGGTATATGCACTGCCTTATCACTAACACTAACTGAACTCCCTTATCACTAACTTATCCATAGTCAGAGCTATGTAAATGTAAAATAATAGTGTGAGACTGTGGGGGGACATTAGAGGGTAAGCTCCTCTGTACAGAGACTGATGTGTCTGGCTCAGTGTTCTCTGTAAGCACTGCCAGTGGCGGAACTACCGACGGTGTAGCCGGTGCTGGGGCACCGGGGCCTCAGCCTGGGTGGGCCCAGCACAGTCCTGTGAATAGATGGTGGGACTTGCCGGCCGTTTTGATTGGAGAATAGGGGGGCTGCGGAGATGTGATTGGAGATGGAGGGGTTGGGGGGATGTGATTGGAGAAGTAGGGGCTGCAGAGATGTGATTGAAGAAGGGGGGGCTGCAGAGATGTGATTGGAGAAGTGGGGGCTGCGGAGATGTGATTGGAGATGGAGGGGTTGTGGAGATGTGATTGGAGAAGGAGGGGCTGCAGAGATGTGATTAGAGAAGGGGGGCTGCAGAGATGTGATTGGAGAAAGGGGGGCTGCGGAGATGTGATTGGAGAAGGAGGGGTTGCGGAGATGTGATTGGAGAAGGAGGGGCTGGGGAGATGTGATTGGAGAAGGAGGGGTTGCGGAGATGTGATTGGAGAAGGAGGGGCTGCAGAGATGGGATTGGAGAAGGGGGGACTGAGGGCATGTGATTGGAGAAGGGGGTCTTTAGATATGTGATTGGAGAAGGAGGGGCGGCTGCAGAGATGGGAAGGGACCATGATTTGAGAGGGCTGGGGAATGCAGGAAGGGGGGTTTTCAGGAGGCAGAGCTTGGTCTATAGCTGGCTTTACCAAAGAATGATCAGGGAGTGGAGCAGAGTCACTTGAGTGGTTAAGGTAAGTGTTTTAGCAGCCCGACGATGGGGGTGGGGAGGGAGAGCCTGCACATGGCCTGCACAGAGCATGCAGTCCACCTTAGAGCCCAAACAGCCCAACTATCCCATTTGGGAGCCTCTACAGGCTTAGATGTGACAGTGGATAGATGAGGCGCAGTTAGTAATAAGGGAGTGCAGTTAGTGTTAGTGAAAAGGGAGTGCAGTCAGTAAAAAGAGAGTGTGGTTAGTGTTAGTGATAAGGGAGTGCGGTTTGTGTTAGTTTCAATTTTATGTATTAATTTGTAAGAATGTTAAAATAAAAGTGGGTGCACTGAAGCACACAGTGGGACAGCCAGTGGACGGTCTCGATGGGAGGGTCAGTGGGTGGACTCGGTGGAACAGCCAGTGGACAGGCCTATGGTGTGTTGGGGGAGGGGGGGGGCTAAAGCTGTGTAAGGGGCCCCAAAGTTTCTGATTGCAGCCGTGACCAGGCATGACACACGCTTCAAAAGGTTTTGGTGGTCCAATCCCATATTGCTAGCCCAGACTTTTTTAAACAAGGATTATTTCAAGACTTCAAAAGAACGTCTTTCCTGATACAGAACAGATCCCACTATAGACCTACCTACAAGTTATTAAAGGTTAAGTTTACTTTTTAGACCATATTTCATATTACAACCATATTCAGGGTGTAACATGAAACAGTGTCTATCACAGACCCCAATTAACTGCTTAATATCTACAACATATGTTTCCTATTCCATTTACGCTGAACTAGGGATGAGCCGATATCAGCATTGTTATCAGTGCTGATACTGGCCATTTTTACCAGTATTCGTACTCGTGAAAATGCCGCAGTACTAAACGCCGATACTGGCTATTTAAAATTTTACATAGGTTCAGCTGTCGTAAGGTCCCGTGTATGCTGTGGATCTCACGGCAGCCTTATGGGGACCTTCACGGTGCCTGTTTACAGTGCCATGGTGAGACCCGCAGCCCACATCCACCCACACAGCCATGGTGAGACCTGACACAGCACTGGGGAGACCAGGCACAGCCCTGGTGAGACCCGCACGCAGCCCTAGTGAGACCGCACCCAGCCCTGGCGAGACTGCACTGCCATGGTGAGACCGCACACAGGTCTGCACGCAGCCCTGGTGAGACCCGCACAACCCCGGAGAGACCCGAACGCAGCTCTGGTAAGACTGCACAGCTCTTTTGAAACCGCGTACAGCCATGGTGAGACCCACACCCAGCCCTGAAGAGGCTGCATGCAGCCTTGGTGAATTTGTGTAGGTATTTATTGAGACTTATGTACACTGTGTGGTTTGTATAGGGTACACATGCTGCTGTAAAGTAGTAGTTCTCCATAGGGGTTGATGATCATGAGCTTCATTCCTGTGAGTTTTTGTAGGTATTGACCAGGCTCATAGTTTAAAATGGTTAGCCCTTTACTTTGTAGAAAGAGTGGGATTACAATGTCTTCATGTAGGGAAATGAAAGCTGCAACTATTAATTGAGTGGGATATGTGAGCTAGAGTTCCACTTTAAGCCCCATGTTCACACCTCTGCAATGCAACATCTCAAAGGTGCTGCAGAGTGCATTGTAGTTAATTGCAACTTAATCACACTGAATCGCACCTTTTTTTTTTATTGCATCGCATAAAATAATCTTTAGTGAATGGGTAGGGATACAAGTACCCCTTACTCATTCACAAGGGGGGTGGCATCTGGGTGCCCCCTTAATTAAAGGAGTACCCCGATGCAAATAAGCCCCCTTGCCCGCAGACCCCCACAACCACCGGGTCAGGGTTGTGGGGAAGAGGCCCTTGTCCCCAACGGCATGGGGGCACCCTCTCAATGCCGAGGGCACGTGGCCTGCTAAGGTGCAGGGGAGGGGGGCGCTCGATCGTCGTCCCCCTTTCCTGCCCTGCCGGGCCAGTGCTCGGATCAAGGGTCTGGTAGGAATGTTAGGGGGACCCCATGTTTTTTGAGGTTGGGGTACCCCCTTAAAATTCCTACCAGAACTAAAGGTAGGGGATTTGCGGGGAACCCCACGCACTTTTTTTGTTTTAACTTGGGGGGGGGGCTCCTAACATTCCTACCAGACCTAAAGGGTCTGGTATGAATTGGGGGGGGGGGACCTCACGCTTTTTTTTTTTCTTCTCTTCTGCAGACTATTAAAAAAAATGTTTTTCTAATGTCACTTTGCTGCAACTAAATTTTGTCCAACAAACGAAATTTCGTCCAGACTACCGCTAACGAATTTCGTCCAAATCCGAATTTCCGAAGCGAATTCAATTTCAGACCCGAATCCCGAAAAACGAAATAACGAAAAATCAGAATCAAAACGAAACTAAACAAATTTTTGTGCCGGTGCACATGTCTAGTAGACGAAGCAGGGCTTTTGTTGGTTGTTTAGAGAGGAAGGGGTGTTAAAGCAAGCAAATAAGAGAGCTTGGATATGACAGGAGGAGAGCTGGACATATTAGATGAAGAGCAGAGGAAAGTGGGGAGCGTATGACCATAAAATAACCAACAAGGAAAGCATGGGCTGATTACATGCTTCACTGGATTGTGGATAGGAAGGGGGGAGAGATGTAAGAGGACAACATTGTACAAAAGGGGCAGAACAGAGGAACTTAAATAATGTATGAATCACTGTACCTCCCTCCTGTGGGCATGAACCATGGTTAAATCCCTCTCTCTATGTGTGCAAAGTGGAGTCTATATCAGGGCAACAGTACTGACATTGATCTGACATATTTTTAGACAAGTTCAGAAAGTGGGTAATTCCAGCAGAGAGCAGCAAGTTAGGAATACAGTGCAAAAAGGAAAGCTCTGTTCACAAAGTACATCATACAAAGACAAGTCAGAACTCAACAACAAATGTAGATAAGCCTTCTAACTAACCAGCTGTAAGAAATCTAAGTGTAATCCCTATACAGGGGTGGTAATAAAATCATAGAGTCCTAAAACAATATTTTGATTTTTTTACTCCACTCTGCTTCACTTGTCTGTGAATTTAATATACCTAAACTTCACAAAAACATTTGACACAGTTCCCCACAGAAGGTTATTGTATAAATTACAGTCTATAGGATTAGAACATTGGACCTGTGAATGGATAATAAACTGGTTTCAGTTTTGGGACCTTTACTTTTAAACCTATTTATAAATGATATAGCGTTTGGGATTAAAGTTGCCATTTATATGTTTAAAGATGCAGCGGAATAGACTTCTTACAAGACATCTCAAACTTACAAGCAGGCCTGAATGCGCTGTTTGATTGGTTTGAATAGTTGATTGATTGTGTTATTGTTGATAAGTGTAACGTTATGCACTTGGGGACTAAAAACATGCATTCATCATACATACTAAGGGGAGTACAGTTGGGGTAGTCAATCATCTAGAACAGGGGCGCCCACAATTTTTCGTCTGGAGATCTACTTTTCAAATAACAAGCTCAATGAGATCTACCAACGAAAAACACCTGCATTCAGGGGCGGGAGTGGGCGTGGCAGTGCATTGAAGTCAATGGCACCGCATCCATGATCGCCCACACCCGGAACCCAGGTACATTAGTCCCTGCGTTCCGGTCCAGTGCGATCTGCAAAAATGCTGCAAGCACTATTTTTGCAGATCGCACTGGACCGGAATGCAGGCACTAATGTGCTTGCGTTCCGGGTGCGGGCGATCCCACTGTGGGGAGCTCACCTTGCAACTTCTTCTCTGGATCCCCGCTGCTCTCCGGGGCAGAGGCAGCGGGGATCCGAGGAGAAGTGAAGGAAGCGGTGAGGAGAGAGAGAGCCACCGGCTGTCAGATCCTGGTCGAGCGGCTCTCTCTCCTCACCGCTCAACCATGCTGCCATGATAGCGGCTCCCTCCTCCAACAAGGCCCCCCCGCCGCCATGTGCAGCGCTTACTTCACTTCTCCTCGGATCCCCACTGCATACAGATGGGGGAGAGCAGCGGGGAGGAGAAACCCCACGATGGAAGGACAGGACATTGCGATCTACCAGTGTTCGCTTTGCAATCAACTGGTAGATCGCGATCAACCTAATGGGCACCCCTGATCTAGAAAATCTGTATGTTCTAGCAGTTCATACACTCAATATTAGCATGCAATGCCAAGCTGCAGCTTCTAAAGAAAGCAAATACTTTTTGTCTTGTAGACCCCAAAGAGAGAGACAGTCTTGCCTCTGTAAAAATCATTAGTGAGTCCTCATCTGGAACATGCAGTTGAGTTTTTGCCACCAGTTTACAAGGATATTGGGGAATTGGACAGAGTGCAGAGAAAAGCATTTAACCAGATAAGAGGAATGGGGGACTTTAGCTTTGAGGAAATATCAACTGAACTAAATTTGTTCTTCTTCAAGACAAGGTGATTAAGGTGAGATATGATTCCCATGTAAAAATACATAAATGGTTTATATAGCAGGATTAATCACTTTATGGTCCTTGCAAAGGACAGGGGGAACTCTTTGTGTCTGGAGGAAAACAGGTAAACCTCAGCATACAGCAAGTATGACGGTATGATGGTGATGTCACGAACTTGCTCTGTCCCTTTGTCTACATTCAGGAGCGGAGATGTCATTGGCAGCGAGTCAGGATGAGGCAGTGGGCAACTGGGATTTTTTCTTTCGATGGGTCAGCGAGCTGCAGGCATCGTGATTGATGAGGGTCTACATTGCTGGATGACGTGATTGACGATGGATTTACATCGTGGGACATTTTGTTTGCAGGTTTTTTTTCAATTAATAAAGGACTTGTCAAAACTGTGTGGCGTGTTTATTTACTATCTTAAAGTTTATATGGTGAATGAGTGGGGGATATAACAACTACCCCTTACTCATTCACCCTTTAGGTCTAGTAGGAATTTTATGAAAGGGGGAACCCAGATGCAGATAAGTCGCCCTGCCTGCAGACCCCCACAACCACAATGCCAGGGTTGTGGGGAAGAGGCCTTTGTCCTCATCAACATGGATGCAAGCACTTTTTGGCTGAAGATTTTCAAAAATGTTCCTTCCGCAAAAACTCTAGTGATTGACTTCTGCTAAAGGAATAGGGTCACCAACAATCGAATTTCGTCCGATTCCTGCTGAATTAGGTGAAATTTGCTCCATGTGTACCTGACTTTAGAAAAGACCATACTAGTCTAAAGCACTGTAGATAAAAGAGTAGTAGACAGTTTACAGTAAATGAAAACTGTCCAATTACCAGTGGGTTATTCATGTGCAAGATTGAGTTCAGGGTAACCATGGAGACAGTGTCTATGTGGTATAGTTCCTTGTCCTGCGGAAACTAATAGGCCAAGTCAATACTGAATTTAACAGTTCAGTTACCAGTGAATTGCCCAGTGTGGAGTACGGGGTAAATGTGGCAACAATGCCTCAATGGTAAATTTAGAAGTCCTGCTGACACTGTTTAAATTCATCATGAACTTTTCTTTTAGTTTATTATCTGATGCACTTGTTTCCTCACTTTTCATCTAGCTTGCCCATCTGTATGTATAGTATGTGTCATGTTTGTTTGTGCTGTGTCTGAAAGTAGGTTTTAAACTTTCCTTTCTGTATATTTTGTTATAAGTGCAACATATTTCTTGTCTGACGTTTGCATCCTTTGAAGTTTAATAACTGTGAGGCACAAATAAAATACATTGAGGTATTTAACAAGTACAGAAAACTCAAAAACACATATTTGTCCTATGCATGTCAGTACAAATGTGTGCAAAAGCTTTTTTTTTAATGAAGAGTCACTTCACTTTTTGAGGAAAAATAAATTCTTCCTGGCCAGGTATACATTACAAGGATTCAAAAAAATGCCATACACAGTCCTACCTGCTGCTGGCTGAAAATGACACATGGATTCCATTCATTCATAACGTCCTTCAATCACCTCTTACTTCCTGAGTGCTAAATTGGAGGGTCTATCTGATAAGGTCCCATAATCCTTCACAATCACATGGGCAAGAAATTACATTACTCTGAAAATTCTGTACACCCCTATGCTCCTATAGTTGCCATTGTTAAAATGAAGCTAAATTAAAATTTATGGCAATTAGTTTAAAAAAAAATTAACAATATCTAACTGCAGCTGAAAGAGAAGTATCACCTTTATTAGATAACAACATTGTGTAGCAAAAAATATGGCATAATACATTATGTAACCAGTTAATTCTTCTTTGGGGTAAAAGTGTGCTTCACTACAATAGGCCTAAACACATGTACAGCTATTGCACAAGTTAAACTGACTGAAGACTTGAAACACACTGTATCAAAAATAAAGGATTATAGATATAGACCAACTGAGAACAAATGAAGTCAAGAAAAGAAAACTACCTCTTTGGAGAACTACCTCTGTAGGTGGTTCTCCAATGCCCACTCACTCTAGTCAGTAACGAATGAGTCTTAAACACCATTACAGTTTTATCGCAGACTGAGAATTGGAGAAGAGAGCGTCAGCTTTGCAGTCATAACAGTTTACTTTCCTGTGTAAATTGTAAGAAACATAAGCAAAGTGTCACACGTCCCTGTGTGATGATCCGGCACCGGGTTTTGCCTCCTGTCTGAGCTGCTTGGCTTCCTGCCAATCCACTCTGAACCTCTCCATTAAAAGTCCAGTTCACTTGTTCCATGCTGTTCGAGCCGTGTCTTTACACCCAGTCGGACTTCCTGTTTATCTCTTGCCTCTGTAATCCCTGCGGTTGCCCACCACCTACCTTGTTTCCTGTGAGTCTGGATTCCCTCTTCCTCACAGTGAGATCCGGTACGTCCTGCATTGGATTGATCATCAGCTTCTTCAAGTGAGTCCTTGCACCTGTGCCTACTTGTGTGGCTGTGTATATGCTTCAACCCTGTCTGCTGATGCATCCAGCACCTCGGTGCTGCAACTAACCTTTATGTCTGTGTGGGCATGCTAGAGGGCCGCAACCTGGAAGGTGTCCAGCAGCCAATCATCCTCACCATTAGAGGCTCTGTCGAACACCTGGCCCTTCTTAGAAACTGTGCCTCTAGTGTGTTCCTGTTAACGCACAGACACCTACTTCCTGTGTTTTCACCCAAGACACCATTTTTTGCACGCTACTTTTTGTCATTTTGTGTTTTTCCCCCGGTCGCAGACCGTGACACAAAGTAAGGGGAAAACTGTACTTTTGAAACAAAAAAATATAGCTGTCTGATTTTTAGTGACAATGTTTAAAGTGACACTAAATTCAAGAGTTAAATCATAAAAATGCATTTAAGTACCCTAACTATTAACAGAAACTTAGCTTATTTGTGCATCATTTAGCTGGCACTGTCCTTCCTTCAGGAGGTTTTCTAGTTTTGTTCCCCATAGTCCCTGTGTGAGTTGTAAGGTAGCCACCAGGGGGGAATGACAACACATGGGGCCCCCGTGCAATACTAGATTATGGGGCTCCGTTGTGCTCTGCCCATACACAACCACCACCTGCATAAACCTTCTTGTGATACAGAAATTATTTCTCCACACTATTTTTAAATAGTGGGCCAATTCACTAAAAGATTAATTGCCGGGGAACTGGTAGGAGAATTTAAAAATCTAGATGAATATAGGAAAGTGAGCTGCATGGCAGAATGCACGGCAGACCTCAGACCAGCACCAATACACGGCAGACCTCAGACCAGCACCAATACATGGCAGACCTCAGACCAGCACCAATACACGACAGTTCTCAGACCAGCACCAATACACGGCAGTCGTCAGACCAGCACCAATACACGGCAGTCCTCAGACCAGCACCAATACACGGCAGTCCTTAGACCAGCACCAATACTCTGCAGACCTCAGACCAGAACCAATACACTGCAGACCTCAGACCAGAACCAATACACTGCAGACCTCAGACCAGAACCAATACACTGCAGACCTCAGACCACAACCAATACACTGCAGACCTCAGACCAGAACCAATGCACGGTAGACTTCAGACCAGGCTACTGTGTTTTATTGCTGTGGAGGTTTGTGGTGCAATGCTAGGGCCGACCGCTGTGACCCTGGTAGTTCTGCCACTGTATAAAGGACTACAAATCCCAGCAATAAATTATGCAGCAATGCAGAATGGCAACAGCTATAACAGACTACAACTCCCAGCAATACATTATGCAGAATGGCGCTGGCTATAGCGGACTACAAATCCCAGCAATAAATTATGCAGCAATGCAGAAAAATACCATCAGCTATAGAGGACAACAAATCCCAGCAAAACATTATACAGCAGCGCAGAATCATAGTATATGAATTTGCTACATACCCTGTGCTGCCGCTCTGCTCTGGGTTGCTGGCCTGATGTCTCAGGTGGAGGGTCTCTGGAAGGGGGTGGAGGGTCTCAGTAGGGGTGCAGAGGGTCTTAGAAGGGGTGCGGAGTGTCTCAGAAGGGGTGTGGAGGGTCTCAGCAGCAGTGCACAGGGTCTCAAAAGGGGTGCAGGGGTCTCAGAAGGGATGCGGTGGAGCGTCTCAGAAGGGGTGCGGAGGCTTTCAGGAGCGGTGCGGAGGGGTGCAGAAGGTCTCCAAAGGGGTGCTAGGTTCACTAGAAAAAATGGTACATGCATGAATCTATAACCGGCCTTTATAGCAGGGCGCACATTGGGAAGGCTTACAACAATACAAAACACAAAAATTCCCCAGCCTCAGCCTGCCAGCCAGCCAGCCTGCAACCAAACAAGTAGCCCTGTCAACAGTATGCATTAAAATCAGAGGTTTTAGTTGCACAAACTTTTGGCCAAAAATATGTAGAAGCCACACTGCCGCGCCAAGGCACCTCTGCAAAGTGTGGTCCTAACTCTATGTATCCGAGTCTCCAAGTGTGAGCATATTAATGACGTTGATAAATTACCCCTGCAGCCCTAAAAAAACAGGAGAAGAATGCCTGTAAACAATACAACAATAAGAACACACAAGGGCGCAATAACCTTGATGGTGTATATTCTAAAGACTACCTGTCTCTATGTCAAAAAAGGGGGAAAAAGGTGGTGCACTTGCATATATCTAGGAACTGGACAAAGGGCAGGATCGGGTTGACTAATATGTATTGCTCCACGCTGCTGGTATGTATGGAGTATCCGGCCAGAAAGTGCACCCATGTCCCCCACTCTTAGTACCAACATCAGTATCACCTTTCCTTGGCTGCATGCCGCCCCGACAGCACCTTTCCACCATCGCTGTCAGACGACTTATATGCTGCTGACTCCAGCAGGACTCACAGGCATGGACACCATCATGCACTGAGCGCCCTCACTGCCTTCTACAGCTGCTCAGTCCGACCAAGTGCCGATATTAAATCTAGCACTGCACTGACGCTCCATTAAGATCCATCCGATCGCACACACTACAGGAACACGGACCGACTCCTCTCTCTATTCATCCCTCCTCTGCCTTGCACCTCGCACCGTCCACACCTGGCGGGCACTTACTGGCCGTATACACCAGCATCGTGGAGCAATACATACTGGTCAACCCGATCCTCCATTAAGGCCGCCCTTCGTCCAGTTCCTGGATTTATATGTAAGTGCACTCCCTTTTTTAACATAGAGACAGGTAGTCTTTAGAATATACACCATCAAGGTTATTGCGCCCTTGTGTGTTCTTATTATAAGAATTACACACACTCACTATCTTTCTTCCCCCCCGCAGTTCCACCGGGACCAGGAGGCAGTGCTGTGACAGTTCACACACCATCGAGGCCACTGTCTGTTCAACACTCACACACTAGAGCTGGCCCTTTTGTCTTACTGTCCACTCCTTTCTCGACGATCTGCCACTCGCAGCATGTATTGGCAGCTGTGCAGGGCTGGAGAGGCTGTTACTTGTTCAGCAGGCACCACCAGGCAGCACATTCTGCTGTGGGAGAAGACCCTCTCCACCTCGTCCCGCCCCCTGGCCGCCGAGACAAGGAAAAAGGTGCTGGTAAGGTGCTGGAAGTCAGGTCAGGTAAGTCTGGACCGGGAAGGGGGTGATGGTGGCGCAGAGAAAGGGGGGCTGAGAAGCTGGTGGTATTCTGTATTGCTGATTTTTATTATAATGTATTGCTGGGACTTGTAGTCCCGCCTAGCTGGTGGTATTCTGCATTGTTGTATGATGATTATACAGTAATGCAGAATAGCACCAACTATGCGGGACTACAAGTCCCAGCAATGCATTATATTATTAAGTAGGGATGAAAAAGTGCCAATACTGGGCATTTTCAAGAGTACTCATGAAAATACCCCGATACTAAGCGCAGATACTGGTGTTCTGTCGAGAACGCTGCCAATGTCAAATTTGCCGACCTCAGCATCTGCGCACAGACCAATATTATCGGGGAAACCTGGATTTATTTACAAAGTATTTCGTTTAAATCGTTAATTGTGACTGTTAATAATATTCCATCCATCATTTACTGCCATGGACGGCATATTATTACCGGTCACAATTACAAACGAATACTTTGTAAAAAAAATTCCGGTTTCCTCATTAATCCCTTGTATTGCCCCACTAGTGACAGCTGCATTGAAAGTTGTAGGTGTAGCTAAAACCTGGCCAAAAGTAGGGATAGATGTCTGCCAGCCAACGGTGCTAGGTGTGTGCATAGGCACAGCATATACGACTCCAGGAAGACACCAGTAAGGTAACTGGTGAGGAACCCCAAATATCAGTGGCCTCTAATGGGAGGTGTGCCGCCCCAATGGGGCATGAATTTGAGATGCATAGCCTCAGTTAATATTTACATTAGTATATATGAGAATTTATATAGTTGTTTTCTTTGTACCATTTTCCTATGGACGTTTTATATTTAGTTCACATGCTGCCATCTAGTGACCCTTTGTGGTAATGCACATGTTCTGTGTTCCCTTTGTGATGTATTTCCTTTGTATATGCTCCACCCTTCTTCCTCATCAGTACTTCCTGTGTCATGGCCACAGCTAACAGGCCACATGTAACAGGGACACGTGTATTCTGCACAGTACGCTACGAAAGCATCATTTTTTTACCGCATAAATACCACAATTCATTCATCTGTTGTATCCTGTCATCTGATGTTCAGAATAAAGCACCTTTTGTGGATGGAAACGGTATTTGGTGAGTTCAGCTATCTGATGAGGATTGTCCACAGAGATTGTATCTGCTTATACAGGCCAGGCACAGAGGTCTCAGCAAGGGATATATCGCTATCACAACAATCTGAGTCAGAATAGGAGTTAAGTAAGCGAGTGCCTTCAGTTTGTTGCAGATTTAGTGGATAAACAATGACAGGTAACCCCATTTTGTGTCATAAAACCTGACTGGCTTAAAGGAGATGAATCACCAAGGGTAACAAATCATGATACATCTTCCCATTTCATCCTATATTTTCCATCTTCTCTCTGCCAATATATAAATGTGTATGAGCCCCATTTTTTTTTCACTCCCCCCAAAAAAATCTATTTTGGCATGTTTGACATTTAGCTATTCCCTACCCTATCCAAAATCCAGATTTTGAATTCACGCCTAATACCACTAGACAGTCTGGTTTTTTGAGTCTTATGTCCGGGTGTCAGGCCAGCTGGCACCCGGACACAAGACACTAAGTGCCGATACTGGCACTTTAAATTTCTTGACAGATGCGGCTGCCTGAGGTCCCCAGCAAGTGTGGGACCTCAGGCAGCTGCATCTGCCTGAATCGTCATCTTGTGAGCCGGGCGCCTGTAAACTGATACAGGCCGGCCCGCACATCTTCTCATCCTTCTCCGGCTCCTTCCTGATAGCATGCTGCCTGCCTCCAGACCCCTGGTGAGACCCCCGCGCTTCCCACACAGCCCACCTGAGAGCCAGCATAGCCCACCTGAGAGCCTGCATAACTCACCTGAGAGTCCGCACAGCCACCTGAGAGCCCTCACAGGCCACCTAAAACCCTGGAGACATCAGGACACCACCCCAGAACACAGAGTATGTAGCTTCATATTATTTTGTGTTGCTGTATAATGTGTTGCTGGGATTTGTAGTGCCATCCTCCAGAAGGAACGACTGTGTCACCTTGAATTAAGAGATCATTTGAGGATGGCCAGCTGAGTGATGCACAGATAAGATACATTTTAATTAGTAGTTAAGGTATTTGCATGCATTTTAAAGATTTAAATCCTGAGTTTAGTGTCACTTTAACAAAACTAGACATTCTTTTGTGAGAGTTTAGTTATTGATACTGCTGGAAACTACTGTCAATTTTGGGTATGTGCATATTCCTTGGAAGCAAGGAAATCTGCAAGGTACTTTTGAGTATCCTTTTGCATGCCCTGGGTCTCTGGCATAAGACTACTTTCCCTGTCAGCTCCATGTCAGCACATGGATTGTGTGCTGACATGGAGCCGACAGGAAAGGAAAATTGCGGTAAGTATGAAGTCCAATTTTCCGGTTTCCCTGTCAGCTCCATGTCAGCACACAATCCATGTGCTGACATGGAGCCGACAGGAAAGGAAAATTGCGGTAAGTATGAAGTCCAATTTTCCGGTGTCTGTGGTTCTAATAGTGCAGTGGAATCAGGAAGAAGAACAAAGAGAGAGGATACAGAGATGGAGACAACAAACCTGTTCGCACTTTATATTGCAGCATTCTACAAAGCCCACAATAGTTTAGGTCGGTGATCCCAGGTCTATTAGGACCCTAGCAAAATTCCTGGCTGTCAGCTGTCCCTGATTTCCAGGAATAGTTTTAGACTTTAAAGATTTTTCTCCAGTGATTTTTGCCTCTTTGCTAACATTAGTACAATATTCCTCCTGTCATATGGCAGGAGGGATCCTGGGCCTGCCATAACTAATAATTAGCATATATAAATGTTTTATACCTTTTAAGTAAACATTTCTTGAAGCACCACATTTTATGAACATCTCTTTGTACTGTATACAGTGCCCTTGGGTCCTTTAACACTGTATTGTGTGTGACTTACAAACTTTAACTCTACAGCAGAGAGCCCATGGAAATCATTAAAAATGCAGGCAAGACTACACTAGTACTTGCCTTGTCTGCTTACCTAGAAACATTCATTTCAGTTGATGGCCTCTGAGTCTTCTCCACGGCCAATTTGGTGAAGATCCCAATCAATACCATCAGTGCAGCCACACCACAAATAATATAGACAATCATGTTGGTCTTGTCCTTGCTGGGGTCATCAGTTGACTCATCTCCTCGGGCAGGTGGCTTATCAGGGTTTGCCCAGTTCGGGGTGTCATAGTTTGAACACATGCTTTGGTCCAACCTCCCATGCTTGAACTGGCAGCAGAAGCGGTATCCACATGTACCACAGCAGTACAAATAACTGCTGGCATTGCAGTTAAATGGTGGGTCCCACTGACCCATTACATCATAGTATCCCCTGCATCGGTCAGCTTCTGTTGGTAACTCTGTTGGCATGGGTGGTTTATATGTACCTTGGATTGTCTCTTCTGCCAAACCTGCCTTTGTGTTTGGGGTTCTTGCAGTCACCAAAAAAGAATCCCATAATACAAGCCAATATAAACCAATTCGCAAATATGCCTCCATGAAAAGCTTTCTCCAAAAACAGTTGCACAAGTTTTTTTAGATAAAAAGAATATACATTTTAAAAAAAAATGCTTTCCAATCAGTGTTTCCCGTTGACCTCTACAGTTCTATTTATTAGAAAAGAAGATTTTTCTTAAATCTATTTCCTTTAGAAAATAATTATTACCCAGGCGGGTCAGTATAAAACATTAATGCTGGGCTATAGAATCAATTACCCCTTTTCCATAGAAAGTTGATTCGTCCTTTATGCGTTAGTATTGATTTTTCAAGCTTCGTCACATCCAAATGGTCATATCGGGTAACATTCCACAGGCGGCTTTATTTTCTTCACTTCTTGTACCTCCTAAGATTATCTGTTCATTCCTTTTTCATTTATCACATTTCATTGCTTCTTTAATCCAACAGCATCCTCTCTCACCGAAGTATCACAAATGTGTCCTTCTAACAAGCTAATGGGTGGAGGGAGAGTGTGGGGAGTGAGCTTTCTCTATAGGCAGCAACACTGCACTGTCTGAGTGAGCAGAGCTCCCTAGGGCTTGGCTGCCCCCTTGCTCTGATGTGATCTGTTAGACTGCAGCCAAAATATGTTATTGTTGAAGTGAAAATGTAGAAGACTAAGGGCAAGGCTGGTAAATTAATTTAAATAAATTAAATACATAGCTAGCCTGTAATCATATTTCAGTGATGAAATCATTTGATTACAACTGTTTGCATAGCTTGATTAAAACTGAAAGCAAAACCGTTTCATGTGTCACAGAATAACTATTTTGTCACTGATTATCTCTTTTTGAAAACACAACTTTACCTGCTATCTTTGGCTGCAGTCTGTTTTGGGTATTCAAGCAAAACCAAAGTTTAACTTTATTTACTAAGCTATGAACTTTCACTTTGCTAAGTGTACAGTCTCCATTCCTTTAGTAGGTCAACCCAATTGTAACAATAATCTAGACACCGCCAGGCTCACAAGAAAATACAGCTTAGTTTGACAAGTGAACTGCTTCAATAACTGTTTGACTAACTAATAAGCTGTTACAATATCTATTTTTTCTTGGTGGCAGATTCTGTTTAATATGCTCATACAAACACCTTGTATTTCTCTACAGTTTCTGTGCAGTGCAGGGAATAGTTGCATGAGGCCTTGTTCACACCAAATGCAGAGCAGATCTGCATGAATTTCTGCACACGAAGTGCAGTGCGTTTCTGTCACGTTTTTGATGCATTCCGGGCCGTTTATTTTTAGTTTAAAATGGGCTTTCAGTGCGTTCCAGTGTGTTTGCATGCGTTTTTGATGCATTTGCATGCGTTCCAGAGCAGGTAAAATAGGGCTTGCTGCAGTTTTTTTTTTACATGCTCTGGAACTGAACGCTGCAGTGTGAACTAGAGCCCAAAATCCCATTGGAATACATGGGACACAGTTTTGATCTGGTCTGTAACTGCTCTGCTCCTGGAACGCGCTTGGTGTGAACAAGGCCTAAGGGCTGCTCAGATGTTTGTCTTCTCTGGTTTTTAAGTCAAGATACCAGCATGGGTGTTTTTTAGGGATAAGAACATTTGCTTGGGTTAAATTCCCTGAGGGTATGTTGAATCCTATTTGAAATTTGGAGACTCCAAGCTTAGAGGTGCATCCCATTGAAATCTATGGTGTAATCTTGTCAGTAAATTCTGGCCATTTTTAGGGCTATTAAGCAAGCTATTGTCAAAAAAGATTTGACAAGCTGAGCACTGTTAAAATATGGTACAGCAGGTTTAAAAAAAAAAAAAATTCTTGATGGTACAGCAGGTTGTTAAATGTAAGAGCTACAGCCTAAAAAACTTCAACAAAGTTTCTAGGATGCATCTCTTACATTATACAAGACTCTTTCCACAGGCAAGGGATTTACTACGAGGAATAAGTGAAAGCACGGATGATAAAGCAGTGCAATATTGTCCAGTCGAAGGGCAATTTTGATCATGAAGAATACGTCTAACCAGTCTTTGTCTAACTTTTACAGTCATGTAAAAAATAAAGTACATCCTTCTTGAATTCTATCGTTTTAAGTATCAGGTCAAAATCAAAATCATCTGGTCCTTAGCAGGTCTTAAGATGAAGTAAATACAACCTCAGATGACATTTTACAAACATAAAGCCAAAATGGAGAAGCCCTGTGTGAAAAAACTAACGACAGCTTATGATTCATAGCTTGTAGAACCACCTTTAGGCTAGGTTCACACCTGCACTACACCGCACGACACCTGGGACGCGCGTCCCGGGTGCCGTGCCGTCCTACACAATGCAGGCAGCGATTGCCACGCTGCCCCATTGATTTCAATGGGGTGACATCCGCACAGAATTTGCAGAAAAAAGGTACAAGTACATTCTTTTTGCTATACATGACGCGCGGCTGTTTTAGCTGTGATCGTGTTCGGAAGCACGGGCGGAATCACAGCGGGAAACCGTGCAACCCACCCGGCGCGACTGGGGTGCCATTCGAAAATAATGGCACCCACAGCGCGATCGGTTAACACTTGACTCCTGACCGCGCGGCAATCCGCGCTGAATCGTGCACGATTGCCTCACAGTGAGGTATCGCCTAGGTGTGAATCTAGCCTTAGCAGCAATAACTTGAAGTAATTATTTTCTGTGGGACTTGATTAGTCTCTAACATCATTGTGGAAGAATTTTGTCCCACTCTTCTTTGCAATTTTGTTTCAGTTTATTGAGGCTCGAGGGCAATTATTTAGCAGCTCTCTTAAAGCAGAATTAAACTCTCTTTTTTTTTTGCATATATCTACTGCTAGTAAGCAGTAAACTGATAACTGATAAAACTTTGGCTTTTATAGAGGCGGTCACACTTGTTGATGATCAATTAATTAAGGGCATTTGATTAGCAGCACATGGCTGCTACTCAGCCTCTTAATTCCTATATTAATCTTTTTGCATATATCTACTGCTTATTAGCAGTAGATATATGCAAAAAAACGCGAGGCTTTAAAATCCCAAAATACTGTATAACCCTCTGAAACAATAGCCAATTTTTATAAGAAAATGCTTGCAAAGGAGAAAACTGTTTTTTTTTAACGAACCAAACAGCAGTTGAAGCAAAGTAAGCTAAATGGCAGAATTTTTGTGGTTTGGCTATTTTGACCTAGATTCTTCAATTCTAATTCAATGTACTATCCAGAACTAAACCTAATGGAAGAAGGGGCCTCCTAGATATCAGAAAATATTATGAAGCCCCATTACCTAATAAAACATTGGAATGGACAAAAGCAATGGGTGGATGTTGAGGAAGCTCTGGTGGGACAAAAACTTAGCAAACTGCTTTGGACACAGCATCGTGCTTCCTACCACAGCCCCCCATGACTGCCAACTACCATTAAAATCTGGAACAATCGCCGATTCCCTCTAGGTTTAGACACAAGGGCTTTCTGACACTGGACAACCAAGGGCCTGTTGCAACTACACCATGTAACCAAAAGTGGCAGGGTATGTGACCTTTCATAATTAGGAGACAAGTGGGGGGCCTAGACTTTTGGAGATTATTTCAAATCTGTAATTTGGTCAAGAGTATTCCACAACTTTTGCCTGACATAGATTCACTTAATATCATGGAGCAGATCTTCCTGCCTGCAGCTGGTCCCTCTCATGGCATCTCATTGCTGTATAAAGTGCTCCTAACAGCTGCACATACAAACTTCCCCTCCACCCCCCAACTACTTGGCCACTGGTAACAGGAATTGTACCACAAACTCTCTGGTGAGCACTGAACCAAAATTCTCTTAACACATCTTTCATAAATACTAATATTTTAGAGAGCAATTTTAAACTCCTGGCTCCATGGTACAGGGACCCAGTGTATCTAAACAGGCGGGCACTCAGACCTCCCCAATGTGTTGGAGATGTGGACTGACTCCTGGCATGCAAAAGCTACATTTTTGTTAATAGTTAAAGTACTTGAATGCATTTTTAAGATTTAAGGCTTGAGTTTAGTGTCACTTAAAAAATGCATTCAAGTGCCTTAACTATTAACAAAAATTAGCTTATTTTTGTGTGACTCCACTGTAAATCCGCAAATCGTTTCTGAATTCATGCTGACACTGTCTTTCCTTCTGGAGGGTGGCTACTTTTGTTCCCCATGGTCCCTGTGTGTGTTGTAAAGTAGCCACCGCACCAAGCTCACTCCCGTGATGCACTACAATCTCATGTTTCGTTTACCAATTTGTAGTGATATTGTAGTCTATCACGGAAGTGAGATTGGAGCGGTGGCTACTTTACAACACACACAGGGACCACGGGGAATAAAAGTAGCCACCACTCCAAGCTTGCTTTTATGATGGGCAACAATCTCAATACAAATTAGTAAACTAAATGTGAGAGTGCTGTCCATCACGGGAGCGAGCTTGGACTGGTGGCTACTTTTCAACACACAAGGGGCCATGGGGAACAAAAGTAGCCACCCTCCAGGAGGAAGGACAGTGTTAGCATGAACTCAGAGATGGCTTGAGTATCTAGAGCTGAGTGATACACAAATAAGGTACATTTTTGTTAATAGTTAAGGTACTTGAATGCATTTTTAAGATTTAACTTCTGAGTTTAGAGTCATTTTAAGATAAGTGGTACATATGTACCTCTTTAACTGAGCATATTGTCTGTGGCTCTGTTAATCTCTGCTTCCCAATGTACCTGTCTTTTTTCAGGGACAATGCCAAGCATTGCCTTTCACACTGAAGACATCAGAACATGGACAACAATACCCCCTAATGGGCTTAGTGCCATGGTGGCCATATATAGCACATTAAGTGCTAACCTTGACATTGGCAATCTGCCACATGCTGTGCTCTCATTCTAGCAGGAGATTTCAACATAATCTTAGAACCCCTCCTAAACTTCTCTTTTGGACCACACAGCAATCCCAATTCAAAGAACAATATATGAGTTCATACTACCACAGAAATAGCAAGCACATCTAAAAAATACTAGTAGACACTCTACAAAGTCCATAGAAAAAAGCCAATTACTCCCTCTCCCTCTCATGCAGAAAATGTACAGTCCTGTCAACAAAAAGCACCCCTTCCTCATCTGTGTGAGGTTGACCAACAAGTCCCAGAACATGATATAACGGAGTTAGAACTGCAAAAAGCATTTTCTAAACTGGCAACCGGCAAGAGTCCCGGGCCAGTTGGCTACACCGTCAATTATTATAAAGACATTCTCCTCCCTCACCTTGGCTCCTATACCAACTCCTTAGCTGAAGGAATTCCACCCTGAATGGAAACCCTCTGTGTAAATATACACTGAGTGGCCAGATTATCATGACCACCTGACGTTTGTAGGCAAATTAGCTATAATTTTGCGCTGAAGTTGCTAGAGGGCCAGACCATTATAAATAGGGAAGCAAGTTGTTTACCACGACAGTAGAAGTGATTTTTTTCAGAAGATATGGGTAAACAACTCGATTTAACAGCCTTTGAACGTGGGATGATTGTTGGTGCTCGGAGCCATGGAGCGAGTATCAGCAAAACAGCAGAATTTCTTAAATGTTCAAGAGCAGCTGTTGTTAAAGTGTTTAAAGACTGGATTGTCAGCCGAAAATCTGGGTCTGAACGTGCGAATTGTGGCCGTCAGCGACTAGTCAATGTTAGGACAGAACGGAGAGTGGCAAGACTGGTACAAGACAACAGAAGGGCAACAGTGCATCAAATTACTGCAGATCTTAATCAGGGATCCTCTCAAATGATCTCTGAACGCACTGTTCGCTGTACACTGCATCGTATGGGATATGGAAGCCGAAGGCCTGTTCGAACACCTTTGTTGTCTGCAGTTAACAAGATAAAACGTCTCCAATTCGCACAGGAACACAAGGATTGGACAGTTGAGCATTGGAAAAAAGTCATGTGGTCCGATGAATCACGTTTCCAGTTGCATCATGCAGATGGCAGAGTGAGAATTAGAGTGGCGGAAACAGCATGAAAGCATGCACCCCACATGCATGAGTACATCCCTTCAAGCTGGTGGGGGCAGTGTTATGGTTTGGGGCATGTTTTCCTGGCATGAT
>NW_017306979.1:242663-279019 GCF_000935625.1 Nanorana parkeri | reverse complement strand
TGTCTGCAGTTAACAAGATAAAACGTCTCCAATTCGCACAGGAACACAAGGATTGGACAGTTGAGCATTGGAAAAAAGTCATGTGGTCCGATGAATCACGTTTCCAGTTGCATCATGCAGATGGCAGAGTGAGAATTAGAGTGGCGGAAACAGCATGAAAGCATGCACCCCACATGCATGAGTACATCCCTTCAAGCTGGTGGGGGCAGTGTTATGGTTTGGGGCATGTTTTCCTGGCATGATCTGGGCCCTTTAATTCGTGTGGAACAACGTCTGAATAGCACAACATACCAAAGTATCGTTGCTGATCAAGTTCATCCTATCATGTTGATGGCGTATCCCAATGGAGATGGCTTCTTCCAATAAGACAATGCGCCATGCCACGGTGCTCGTATTGTGCAGGAGTGGTTTCAAGAACATGAGGGAGAATTTACCTTGCTTAGGTGGCCCCCACAATCACCAGATCTCAATCCAATTGAGCATTTGTGGGACGAAGTTGAAAGAGCCATCAGGCAGCTGGTTCCACAACCATCAAATCTCACAGAACTGGACAGTGTTATTCATCAGGCATGGTGTCTGATTCCTCGCATCACCTTTCAACATCTCGTGGAGTCAATGCCAAGAAGCCACAGTATTGAAGGCAAAAGGTGGCCCAACGAAGTACTGATGGGGTGGTCATAATAATCTGGCCACTCAGTGTAGATCTGTCCTTCCTAAAAGTGGAGAAGACCTCACATCCTCCTCAAGCTATGGACACACATGCTGAATCTTGCAAATGGAGATATCAAGCTATATGCTAAAGCAGTGGTCCTCAACCTGTGTAACCTCAGGACCCACATTTGTCCTTGGTCATTAAGGTGCGACCCAAGTCGCACCACACTTGAACACACGACATTGCAGTTCCGCATGTTCTGGTTCAAATAAATGTGTGGAAGGGCCCTCACAAACACTGACACACACACAACCACAAACATTCTCATTTTTTTTTAAGATTCACCCAGTCTCCCTACCTTACGAGAACTGGAGTAAATCCTTAGCCTAGGGTCTAGTGTGGGCTGCTGTGCTATGACAGAGCTCCATCCATATGTGCATTGCTTGCACAGCTCCCTTGCATGCCCAGTAGAGGTGCCGGGAGCCAGAATGTGATGTCACTCCAGTCTAGGCACCTCCTATAGGGCACGAGCTGTAAGCAATGCACATATGGATGGATCTCCCTTGCAGCCATACCCCCAGCCCACCCCACCTCAAGCTGACACTCTGCGCAAGGCAGCATAATTTGAATGGCTGCTTGGTGCTAGAACTGACAGTGTTGCGCTAGGGGGAGGCTGAGTTGCCTCTCCCCTAGCACAATGGAAGGCAAATGGCGACCCACTTAACACAGGGTTGTGACCCACTTTTGGGTCGCAACCCAGTTGAGAGCAATAGTGCTAAAGCCTTAGCCATACAACCAATGCCTTTGCTACCTCTACTCATAGATCCAGTCCAAACAGGCTTAATTCCTGGAAACCTAGGTATAATGCCCCCCAGGCTTTCTCAGTCATTCACTATGCCCCCTCAAACCCCCCAGTGTTCCCTACAATTTTCCACTGAAGCTGAAAAAGCATTTTTTAGGATGGACTAGTAATACTTCCGGTCCACGTTGGAGCACCTGGGCCTAGGTTCAAGGATGCTCAGTTGCATACAAGCCTTATACCTTCACCCGCCCATCCAAGTTAGGATCAATGGAACACTTTCCAAACCGATTGTTTTCCACAACGCAATGTGCTAGGGATGTCCGTTATCCGCCATTTTGTTTGCTCCCTTCCTCAAGCTTTTTTTCTCTCAAAGGTGAAAAACAATCTGGACATTCATGGGATGACAGTTGGAGGTCTAGAACACAAATTAGCAGCTTACGCTGATGATATTCTTTTTTTCGCACAACAACCACGAGTATCGCTCCCTATCATTCTACACAAATTACGACTTTATGGTAGTAAGTAAGTTAGAGTCCCTTAAGATTAACTTTCTGCACTCAGAAATTACATTCCTTCCACCAAACCTTCTTTCTCTTTGGCAGCAATATAAAATAAACAACTTAGGCAACAACCTTACAGCTCACACCTTTGATATAAGTAAAATTAATTATCCCTCCTTCCTTAATAACATCAGTAAGGACTCACAGTGCTCCTGGCTAGGAAAAATCTACATATTCAAGATAAACATTCTGTCTAGAGTCCTGTTTCACTATCAGTTGATGCCAACAGGGTTCTCTCCAAATGTTTCCACTTATTACAGAAATACATGTTACAATTTATTTAGGGCAATAAAAGATCAAGAATCTCCCATGAAACTCTGAAATTGAGAACTCACTCTCTCCGCATACCTCCCCACTTACTTCCTCTTCTTTACATCAATGGAATTTTCTTCATAATCATCACAAAATGGGCTTATATACCTCATTAATGTCTTTAACTGGACACTGACAATTCCTTTTTACACTGGTCATTAGGTCCAACTTTAACTCTACATAAAATGTATCTGGCTTCATCCCTAGCAGACCTCAGAGAGCAGTGGGAAACTAATTTTAAGCGCTTCAAATCTGTCATTTTGTTCCAAAAACCTATACATCAACTTATAGAACTTTAACCCTTTCAAGCATTTCAGCTAGGCTATACAAGTGTTTTTCCCTGTCTACTCAATGCTGCCAAAACCAATATTGCACAACAGTGTAAACTTTTCAAAGCTTCTTCTCCTAAATGTTGTTGCAACCAATCAGTAATATTAGACTAGTGAAAGAACTCCCACATGATTTAGATAATACCTCCCACAAATATTCCTCAATATGGGCATACTGGAATAAATAAAAGCAACTAAGCAATATCTTCTAATTATATCAGTTCCCTGATTAATTTCTATTTTGCTTGTATTACCTAGTCAAGTGTATTTATGTGCTAATGATTCTCATATCTGTCAGCATCAATGCATACACCTACTGACCCTCACTTCCCCCTTTTCTTCACTCCTTCCCTTCAGCCGTGTCCTCTCTTGTCCCCCACCCCCCTTATTGTTATTATAACAGCTATAGTTATGGGGCTCTTTGAATATGATATACACTTTGGGGTCTATATATAAACATTCACCCTACAAATCTTTTCTGCTCATTCTTTTCTGTTATATTTACTTTTCAAGCTGAATGTATGTAATGTAATACTGCATTTTTTACACTAGATGAAGCTGTTAAGCATAGGAAATAAGGTTCCAAACTAGCCGATTTCTCTCATTAATCCCTGACGAAGGGGGGGGTGTTTTGGACCCTTGAAACACATTGGCTACTCTACTTGAAATTCTCCTGACCCTAATGGAATGAAGTTGTATCTGGACTATTTTAATTGGTGTGAGGCTTCAATTCCTACATCTACAGTCTTCTCACTCTATTGTCACTTGGTGTGTTACTTAACGGTCTGCAGCCCTATTTGTCTTACAAAAACCACCACAAAAAGAATAATAACTTTAGGGTATTCTACAAAAGATAAAAGGTATAAGGTTAGGCATCTCCAAAACCAGAATTATGCTCCGGGATTCCAGGAGTTATTAGGAACAAAAGGTTCTGGGACTAAAATGTTTAAATAAAGGCAAACATCTTTCTTTTCTTGAAAAAAAACAAGTTGCATATTACATGCAGTCTTAGTGTACCTGTTTAAATAACAGTCAATGAATGTTTTACAAATTAATCACAACATCATTACATTTTACACATTGTGCAACATGCATTATGATACAGTCTTGTTTGTTAAAGATGGAGAGAACCATTTGATTTTTTTTCTTTTCGCACCACTGTATGACCCTGTTGCTGAGTTATAGACTATAGCTTAATCACCCCAGGGTAGATACCCATCCCTTAGATGTATAATGCTAACACTGCCTGTCATTTCCTGTTACCAGGCAACCTTAATTATCACTGTCCAACTGTCAGAACGCATTTAACAGAGGTGAGAGGAAGATCTCATTGACATGGATGTGTGCACATAACAGACCAGTGCAATGCTTATCACCAGTTTTATGTCATAAGGTCAAAAGATAATTTTTTAAATATTTCTCGTCCATGTCAGTTGCACAGATTCTAAATACTTTTACCAGAGAACAAGGTTTTATAACTGTCATGTCATCTAGTTAAATATGCAAGCACACTAATTTCTCTATCCTTAGTGGCAAAGCATTGGAGGCAGGTACAAGAGCTTTCAATACAGGAATGGGTTGTTACAGGGCTTGCATTTCAGGACAAATTCCAGGAACAAAATCATGGTGTTCACAGAGGTGTTTACAATTGCAGTGTAGACATGTATTCCGGCCAAAAATGTGTTTCGTTTTGGATCGATTTGGATTTGGTTTTCGGATTTTGGATCCAAAATTGGATTACATTTGTTATTCATCTGAAGTTTTGTTTTGGAACAAAGTTACATGACCGTGCCTGTAATGCAAACCCCAACAGCCAAAAAAAATGGAAATTTGGATGCATCCGAATGTTTGTACGAATATCCATTCATAACTAAATTAAATTTACATGTCTATTGTAGTGGGAATAGCAGAAACTTGGCTAGATCGCGCACACGATTGGGCTACTAATATATAGAAGTGTACAACCTGTTCAGGAGGGACAGGCTTTTAAGAAGGGGGGGGGGTATGCATTTATGTTAAAAATAACCTCCATATGCACATACGGGACGATATCACGTCAGATGGTGGAGATGACGTGGAATTTTTATGGCTAGAACTAGATAGAACGGACCTTAGCCGTAAACTTATTGTGGGTGTCTGTTATAAACCTCCAAATATAGGGGAGGAGGCACATCTATAATCCCAAATAGAAATAGCTGGGAAGCAGGGAAATGTTGTGGTAATGGGCGACTTCAATTACCCAAGCATCAATTGGGCTAATGGAACTTCCCATTCGGCAAAGGCGGCCCGCTTTCTGAACATGTTGCGAGACAATTTCATGGATCAGATGGTTGAGGCACCAGCTAGAAAAAATGCAACCCTAGATTTGATCATCTGCAATAATACGGAGTTAGCTGAGGATATTGTAATCGGGGAGACACTGGGTAAAAGGGAAGGTAAAGGGAAGTGGGCTGGTCGGACAAGAAGCCTAAACTTCAGGGAGGCTAACTTTGGGTGACATTGAATGGGAAAAATTATTTCATAAACAAGCAATGACCAGAAGTGGGACTGTTTTAAGGTCAAAAACTAAGCCTATATGGCTAAATAAAACAGTAAAACAACACATTAAGGACAGGAAAGTGGCATTTAGTAAGTATAAGATGGAGGGGACAGTATTGGCATTCCAAAACTACAAATAATGTAATAAAAGATGTAAACTAGTAATCCGGGCAGCTAAAATTGAATGTGAGAAGTATATCGCCACAGTTAGTAAAAAGAACCCCCAAAAATTATATCAATACATAAACAGTAAAAAGTGTAGAAAGGAATAGATAGGCCCAATAAAGGACGAAAACAGGAGGTTAGTCACAAACGACAGGGAGAGGGCCAAGGCGCGAAATACTTTTTTCTCATCAGTATTCACCAAGGAAAAAGACGGGTTTAATGTACATGATAAAATACATAGTAGAACAGAAAATATACCTCAGTGGTTGACCGAAACCAGGATGCAACACAGGCTGAAACTACTTAATGCAAATAAAGCATTAGGACCTGATAATCTGCACCCCAAGGTACTCAAAAAACTCAGCCAGGTAATAAGGAGACCATTGTTCCTCATTTTTAAGGAATCCATAATGACTGGTAGAGTGCCAAGCGACTGGCGGAGGGCTAATGTGGTACCTATATTCAAAAATGCCAACCCGGGAACTACAGACCAGTTAGTCTGACATCCATAGTATGCAAACTGTTAGAGGGAATTATTAAGGACTACTTAGTGGAATTTGTTCAGGATAATGGCATAATAACTGATAACCAGCACGGATTTAGGAAGGATCGTTCTTGCCAGACCAACCTGCTAACCTTTTACGAAGGGGTAAGTAGAGATCTGGATGGAGGGAGGCCGGTGGACGTAGTGTATCTGGACTTTTCCAAAGCATTTGATACGGTGCCACATAAACGCTTGTTATACAAGCTAAGGTCTATGAGCATAGATGAAAGAGTGTGCACGTGGATAGAAAACTGGCTACAGGAACGTGTACAAAGAGTATCGAATAATGGCACCTTTCAGACTGTGCTGTGCTGAGGTCATGAGTGGCGTGCACCAGGGTTCTGTTCTGTGCTGTTTATAAATGATATCGGGGAGGGAGTAAATAGCCATGTTTCAGTGTTTGCTGATGATACGAAAATTGGGAGGGTAATAGACACGAATTTAGACATTGTAACATTACAGGAGGACCTGGAGAAAATAGGGGAGTGGGCAACTGTATGGCAGACGAAGTTCAATGTCGATAAATGCAAAGTAATGCACTTTGGAGTTAAAAATAGGCAAATGGGCTACACACTTATGGGTTTGCCACTAGGGAAGTCGGAAATGGAGAAAGATTTGGGGGTCATTGTAGACCACAGATTGAAGAATTAGCTTGCAGTGCCAGGCTACTGTAAACAAAGCAAGTAGAGTCATGTCTTGTATTAAGAAGGGAATGTATTGCAGGATGTATTGCAGGGATAAATCTATAATTTTGCCACTTTACAGATCACTGGTTCAGTCTCATCTGGAGTATGCGGTCCAGTTTTGGTCACCAGTACTCAGAAAAGATGTCCTTGAGCTGGAAAAAGTCCAGCGGAGGGCAACCAAACTCATTAAGGGGTTGGAGGACCAGAACTATGAAACAAGGCTGTTAAAATTAAATATGTTCTCTTTGGAAGTAAGGAGATTAAGGGTGGACATGATTTTCTTGTATAAACTGTTCAATGGTGAAAGCAACATAATTAACAAACTCTTTAGGGTTTACCCCATAACAAAGACTAGAGGCCACCACCAAAAATTGGTGGAAAAAAAATTCCAGCACACGGGGCGCAAGGGGTTCTTCTCAGTTAGAGCGGTTAAGGTCTGCCACAGGCAGTGATTTCAGCTAAGAGTGTGGAATCATTCAAGAAACTCTTGTACGATTTAGTTGGAGACCATAACATACAAGGGTACAGGTACTCCTAAGAGCAAAATCACACATGGACCCATACACACACCAGCTCAACCATAAATGCATACACGCAATAGGTTGGACTTGATGGACTTATGTCTTTATTCAACCTCAAATACTATGTAGTGGTACCAAGGTGTCTGTTCAAAATATTAGTATAGGAACGTATAAGAAAAATTGCAACTGGAGTGTTTGCTGAAATGGTTTTCTGCATTTCAAACTAAGCCTATTTGTTTCTAGAAATAAAATGATTAAATATACTTAGTCTTTGCTTGCCTCTATAATGTTATATAAAGTTACTCAGAAAATTCTCAAAACACAGCATCTGTGTTTGGTTCCTCATTGAACTTTGCTGCTCAGAGTCAAAAGCTGCAAAGAAGATCAAATAATTTCACAATTGTGGCAGATTAGCGTTAGAGGGTTAGGATTTTGCCCTGAAATTGTGAGATCATCAAAACAGAAGCACTTACAGTAAATTTGGGCAAAGCTCTGCGGCTTGCCTGTGTCCCCTGCTGTACACTGTGGTTCCTTCTGCCTGCCCCTATGACACCACAGGACACATCAGTGATGTAGGAGCTGATGGAAGAAACAACATTGCAAAGCAGGGGACAGGGCGAACAATCAGAATTGTGTTGGATGCGGAGATTCTGCTCAAGTCTGTAGCTCTTAAACAGAGTGAAGTGCAGACTCACCATATGTAACCCAATTACACTAAAACCCCAAACTATGTATTTTTTGTATTTTTTTACCTAAAAATAGGAAAGAAAAAAAACCAATAAAACACCCTGAAAACTGCAAATGGGGCCCAGCAGCTAAACAGCAAAAGAACCGACAGCAATGCAATTCACAGTAAAGTAGCACTATAAAGCACAGTGTCACAGTGAATACAAGCAGGGAAGGGGGGGGGGCAAAGCTATACCCTTTGTAGTCCAACGCACTGCATTTCACTATTAATAAAGTAGTGTATATGGCACTGTATAACTTTTATGTGGCACTGTATAGCACTGTGCAGCAGTAACTGACATTACCTGAACACGGTCTGCTGCCCCTATACACTCCAAACACTCTGACAAAAGTCTGATGGAACCCAGACCTTTAATAGGGGAAGCAACTGGCACAATAGAAAACCCCCAGTATTGGCCCCTCTATGCCAGCTGATCACAGTTCAAAGGCCAAGAATTGCATGATTGGTAACTGATTGCTAGGGCTGCAAATGACCTCACAACTGCAAACAGCTAGTGTTCAGATCGAACCCATGGTTGAACCAAACACCAATTTCATCCCTGCCAATGACTACAAAACCCCTGCTGCTGATTTTGCAGACTAAACCTTCAGTGGTCATCCCACCAAAACAAAGATACCTGCCATTAGTCTCTGCCACCTCTCCTGGCCTATCCTGGTGTTCTGACACTGTAAATGTGCTAAACAATGTTTCCTCAGCTGAACCTATGCTTCCAAATTGCCAATGAGTGCTGCTGGATAAATTCTGCATTACGTGTCGACGTTTGCAGCTTATTCCAGTGCTCCAAAACTGAAAAGGTGCCACAGAATGTTTTCACAGCTGGACCTCAGCTGCTAAAGTTCTAATATTTGCTGCAGAGTAAATTTGCAGCCTATTCCAGTGCCTTGGCGCTGTAAAGGTGCCACCAATGATGGAACAACCGCCATAGATGCCCACGTGGCTGCAATGGGGCCTGGGGCAGAGGGCGGCCTGGTCATCAGCAGGAACAATGCTGAGGTGTAGCAGGGCTTGTCAAGTTATTAAATGCGGACGGGCAGGGGCAGATGCGGAGGGTCTCAGCAGGGGCAGATGTGGATGATCATAGCAGGGGCAGATGAGCAGGGTCTCATCAGGGCAGATGTGAAGAATTGCAGCCGGGCAGATGTGGTGGAGTGCAGCAGGGGCAGATGCAGAGTGTCTTAGCAGGGCAGATGTGGAAAATCGTAGCAGGGCTGACATGGATGGTCTCACCAGGGGCAGATGTGGAGGGTCTCAACAGGGACAGATGTGGTGGGTCTCAGCCGTAGCAGATGTGGAGGAATGCAGCAGGGGCAGGTTTGGAGGATCACAGCAGGGCAGATGTGGAGGAATGCAGCAGGGGCAGGCTTGAAGGATCACATCAGGGGCAGGTTTGGAGGATCACTGCAGGGGCAGGTTTGAAGGGTCTCACCAGGGACAGATGTGCAGGGTCTCACCAGGGGCAGATGCGGAGGGTCTCACCAGGGGCAGATGCGGAGGGTCTCACCAGGGGCAGATGCGGAGGGTCTCACCAGGGGCAGATGCGGAGGGTCTCACCAGGAGCAAATGCGGAGGGTCTCACCAGGGGCAGATGCAGAGGGTGTCCCCAGGGGCAGATGCGGAGGGTCTCACCAGGGACAGATGCGGAGGGTCTCCCCCGGGGCATATGTGGAGGATTGCAGAAGGGCAGATATGGAGGATTGCAGAAGGGCAGATATGGAGGATCGCAGTAGGGCAGATGTGGAGGAGTGCGGCAGGGCAGATGTGGAGGATTCCAGCAGGGCAGGTGTGGAGGATCTCACCAGGGGCACATGCGGAGGTCTCACCAAGGGCAAATGTGGAGGGTCTCAGGATCAGCAAGAAGTTTTTGCACTTATTGATCTTTTAACTTATTGACACTCTTAATGGCATATTTAACAGACAAAAAAAGAGCAAAATGGGAAGATCATTGAAGGGAAAGAATTGACTGCACAACAAAACTCTCAACACGAGAAATCCCATTCATTTCTACAGCCCCTGTTCCCACCGGAGAGTTTTATCACAAGCTGTAAAACGCAGAACGCTGGAAAAGGTACATGAAGACGCGCGTTTTGAGTGGCAGCTTAAGAAATGTTGTGGTCAATGGATGAACGTGCATACAAACGTACAAAAACCACGTACGGAAATGCTGCATGTTTCCATTGAAGTTTATGGTGGAAAAGCTTGAAACTGCCACAAAGACTTCATATACTTTTTTCTGCATTTGGCATTTTCCTGTTGGCGTTTTGCTGTTCAGGTGTGAACAGGGACCATTGAAAATCATGGGATTTCGTGTGTTGGGCGTTTAAAAGTGCTTTTTCTACTGCTCAAAAATACAGTGATGTGAAGCAGGCCTTAGGATTTCTCCATGAAGGGGTTTCTGCTTTAAGAATGGTTAGCAACAACAGGGTCTTTGTCCACAAAAACGTAGAAACTTGAGTGTTTCTTTAAATTAAGGATTTCAGACGCGAGCACTGATGCCAGATCGCCTGGTCAGGGCTTAACCACCAGTGAGCTGTTACTAATTATGCTGCAACACAATATTTATAGTCTGGCATAGCCTCTCATCCCTGTAATATCAGCTGTCAGTGTAGAGAATTTGTACCTCTGGCCTCCCCTAAGGAAGCTGATTAGTTGTTGCAGAATTTTAAAGAAGGGTTAAACAGTTCAAATTAATTTTCCCAAAAGCCTAAGCTAAGCACTTAAAATTAATTTTCCCATAAGCCTAAGCCTTATACCTAAAAACAGAACAGTAAAAAGTGAACAGACTGCAACAGGCTGGTGACCTAGAGGTCTGTGGTAGAGTTAACTGGAGTCCAGGTAACAGTGAACAAAGTCAATTGTGGAGGAGGTTTAGCGAGCCCTAGAAAAAAAAAGGCATATGATAATTAGTTCATTTCCTGTAGTGGAACCCGTGGTAGATTACAATTCATGTATTGTCTGCATAAATCAAAAGAATATAAATTGGCTTATTTCTTGCAGATTTATTAATGCATGCAGAGGGTGAAGGAAAATAGGATTGTGACTCTAAAACTGAGCCAAGCCAGGACAAGGCTGCAGCTGACATGTCAAAGAATTTAGATGTGCCAACATCTTGAATGCAGTTTTCTGGGGTACAGGAGGCTATTCATGTATTTGTAACCTTATCCCTGAGCCATTTGCAAATTTCGGTGAGAAAACAGAAGCCTTTCTGAATTTCTTGGGAATAATCACTGAAGATGGAGATTTTGGCATTGGGTGTTTAATGCACACTCGCTTCTGCCAGGTTACAGTAGGAAATCGCACCAGAAAGGGTCTGGCTATGGGTGGCTCAGTTGCCACACAGTGAGCGTCACCACAAATGTTGCCAAAATGTGCATCAAATTTAAAAGCATTGTGAGGAAAGTTTCCGCAAAGGATGCAGAGGGAAAGCCTTCTGCCCACTCAGTTATGCCTGATATATGTATGTTGTTCCAGGTGGTTCTGTGTCAATAGATTTATCCATCTGGAAGCTGTTGTTTTAAAGTCTGTATTTCAATGGGGTGATTATGCAATTTATCTTCCACTTGTTCCTCTGCTTCATTCAGGCAACCCCTGTATTTATCAAGATTGTGCCATATAAAGCTTAATTCTGCAGAGAGAGAGTCTATCTCAGTGGTCAGGGACTCTTTACAATATTGGATAGCTGCCAGAATGTCTGCCCTTGTTGGCTTTATTGCACCGCTTTCCATAGCACTAGGCTCTGTGTACTAATCAGGCCCTGGTGCAAGGTAGCCACATAACATAGAGCGCAGAAGCTAATAAAGAGCAAGGTGTGGGTTTTTTTGAGCTTGTGGAGGACATCTACTGCTTCAAGAATATGTATAGATGGTAGGGGTGCTTCAGTTTGTAATGGCAGCATCTCCCTCTAATATTGCAGTCTAACGAAGCTGCTTATATACTGTCCAGTCAATGAAAAATATAAACACACATTCAGATACATAGGGGTCTATTCACGAAGCAGCTGAAGAATCTAGCCGTAGCTTTGGCTAGCTTCGGCCCCAGGACCCCTTTGGTTCAGCAGAACCGAAGGGCTGCTGTACGGGCTATTCACTATAGCCCGTACAGCTCCCGGAGTGAGCCGGGCGGCTCAGTCGAGCCGAAGGCGTATGCCCCGGCTCTTGCAGAGAGATCAGCGTCCCTGGTTACCAGGGACACTGATCTCCAGACAGTCCAACTCTCCCGGGCGCTTCGGGAGTCTCCCGCTACCGGCCGCCCTGCAGAGAAACACTTTCTCCAAGGTTTAAAGGTTAAAGAGTAAACCTTTCCCTGCTTTTTTTATTTTTTATTTTGACATGGAGCCGTTGGCTGCAGTCAGAATAAAAAAAAAAAATTCACCATAGGAATGCATTGCTAGATTCCTATTGGCTATTTCAATTTGCAATAGCCAATAGTAAACTGGCTATTGCACCCACCCACTACTCCTGTCAATCAGCAGAGGGGGCCTGCAGTTCTCCATCAGGTCCCCCTAGTGATTGACAGCAGCAGAGGGCGGGTGCAATAGCTAGTTTGCTATTGGCTATTGCAAATTGAAATAGCCAATAGGAACCTAGCAATGCATTCCTATGGCGAAAATATATATGATTTTTTTTGACAGCAGCAGAGCCGCCCGCCAATAGAAAACAGTTGGGCGGAGCTAGCTGTCACTGCTAGCTCCGCACAATCGTTTTCTTTTTTTCTACTTTTTTAACTATTGTCTGATTTCACCAATATACGGCTGAAATCAGCTGTACAAACCTGAAGTGAATAGCTGAACAGCGTTCAGCTCACTTCACTTTGGGTTGGTCGTTCACTTGGCTGCCTTTATTATGATAAAATGATTAATGCTCTTACACACAGTTCCTCTTCAACCCTAATACAAATTTATTTAAACTCTAGCTGCATTCAATAGAGGTTCTACCTCTTTACCACATGTATGTATTGCTCCTTTTTTCAAATGTCCTTAGGCTGGTCACATGACACGATGGGTATTCTTCCTTTTCTCATTTTCTCCAGCTGAGGGCAGTCTTCTGCCATGTGATGTCACCAGTGCAACTCTCTGCTACATCACACTGTGAATAAAGGATGCTGTGGTGATGTCCATTAATTTATAGTATATCCTCAGAAACCTGAGAAAATCTTGTAGCAATAAAAAAAGTACTGTGGTGGATGACTTTGCAATGAAGGTGTATATTGTATTTCAGCCTGAGCTGCATTTTCTTTGCACCCTGCCTGTAGTCCATTTACATTTAAAAAATCGCCCAGAGTTGGGCTTTAAGCCACCTAGAAAAGCATATGACTTAAACACCAAACCTTCCCATTTTTATAAAAATATATGTTAGGCTAGCCTCCAAGACTCCGTAGGGCAAGTTTCCTGTAATTATTTAAAGTGGCAGTGAGCAGTCCTATTAGTGTTTAGGCATCTCCAGAATGTAGGTAAGTGGTGTTTTGTTCTCCGTCATTTCATGCGTTTTCTAAAACCCCCATATAAACACAGCTCTGCAGAGTAACTTTAACTGTGTAGTGTGGTTGATCGTTCACAGGCTGCGTTTGACCTGATTTGCTTTGTGTTTCTTTGGATACAGTCGGCTCTATTGAGATCCTTTTACACTGCAGGCAAAGCAGGTCATAAGGAGTCTTTGCTATGTTTTGCATTTAAAAGCATGAGCTTGAGCAGTGCTGCGTTTGAATGCAAAATGGCGCACTCACCAACAAAGCCAATCTACACAAGCTCCTAAAGGGTTCAAGAAAACTGATTGATGCTTGCTGACATTAAATGATAAAAGCTTGTCAAATAAACTTCTGCTATACAAGACAAAGACTTAACTGTATCTCTTTGCTTTTAAGTGCATTATTCTGATCAGCATGTCAGCTGCAGGATGTTAAATGCAACCAGCACAAAATAGAGTGGTTATAGGTCCCGAACGTGGCTCCAGCTGTTCATACCAACAGATTTATTAAGCACACACAAACCTTTATATGTTTCTGTTGGTCAACACTGCATACTGATTATTAGCATGACATACAAAATGAATAATTGAAGTTAGCAGGGTTAGTAGTGTTCCAAGGGGGCTTGTTTATGCAGTGTACTACAATGCTGTGTGTTAATACACACCTAGCCAACACGTATTGCCTTAATGTTAATAGTGAGACATGGAAAAAAAACGATTTGTCAAAGATTTTCTGACCTCTGTCCTTGTCTCCTAGTTGTGTTTCTATGTTGCCACCCTCTCACATGCTGTTACAAGATGACAACCCTCTCTCCTTGTCTCCCAGTTGTGTTCCTCTATGCTATGCTCTATCTATAAAGACTACAAGTGGCTGTTTCCACACACTGTGGTCTTTTTAATTTTGCTCCTGCATTGTCACCCTGTCCCACACTTGCCAAAGAGAGACTTAAAGTGACATTAAACCCTTAGATTTTTTTAACCTCTTGCCGTCCGCCCCTAGTAGAAAAACGGACGGACGGCACTGCTGCATTGGCGGGTTGCCGTCGCCAGACGGCATTTTTTTTCTGCTCGCGCGCGCCCCCTAGCGGGCACGCACAGGCAGAAAAGACCCGTCCAATGCGAACACCCGGTACCGGGTGTTTCACATATAGGCGATCAGCGGGTCCATAGCCCGCCGATCGCCTATATGTGCTCGTTTGCGTCCGCACCATCCCCCCCGCGCGGTAAGGGGGTTTAACACCGCGGATGTCAACTGGTTAACATAAACCAATACGGTAATGTATGCCTTACTGTAATCCATGGTTGTTTCCCTTCTCTTTGCTGCTCTTCCTTTTAAATCTGTATCTCTTCTCATGCTAGGGGAGAACTTCCCTTTGCAGCTGAGTGCCTCTTCCTGTAGTGCTGGCTCAGGTTGTGAACCTGCACACAGACACCATGTATCCATTTCAGTCTGCTTCAAAACAGAAGTTCTGCCCAGCATGAGAAGAGATAAGGATTTAAAAGGAAGAGCAGCAAAGAGAAGGGAAACAACCATGGATTACAGTAAGGCATACATTACAGTATTGTTTTATGTTAAAAGATCTGAGGGTTTAATGTCACTTTAAGCAGCCATGTTCCATTTATGTCACCATCAGGAAACCCACCATGAGCAATAATGTGCAGTAGCTGCTGGGGAAAGTGCATGTAGGCAGCAAGTAGCTGCAAAGAGGCTGAAGGAGATCAGATACACTGAGGTAAAACAAAGGATTAAAAAAGGTAAGACATTATTTTATTCAAAACAAAAAATGGCAATTGTTTATTATACACAATGCAAACTACATGTCATTCAGTTAGGGCTTGCATCTACTTTAATGATGTACATTATGTTATGTAATAAGTTATGTAATAAGTTATTTGGTATTTCATTGTTAATAAAATAGAATGAAATATGTATAATTACAAAGCTACACATCTGTAAAATGGCAGTCTGTCTGTAATGTATTCTCTCTTCTTGCTGAGCATAAGGGTGTTGAACTATGTATAGTTTATTTTATGCTGTGCTGGGTGATTTCCCAGACCAGTGGGGCAGATTTGTACAGATTACAATTGTCCTTTACATCTACCAAAATAGTAAACAACACTTCACAGCCTTTTCAGGAGTAGCTAATTTGTATATTTTAATATCTTCACTCTTCTTTGGGAACTGATTATTAGAGAAAGAATGAACATTCTTGTTGATGGCATGCTTACATTTCAGTGGTCTGAATTGCCATTTCAGTAACAGTAGACAGTTGGTATAGCAGTCTGAGACAAGACTCGGTTAAGTGTTTTACTAAAGATTGTAATTAAAGTATGGTTTTCTCTGTTTACACATGTACAGTATGTGATGTCAAAGATTTTAAAGTTGGAAATGAAGTAACCCCTTTTCTAGAAGAGAGGTTTCCAGACTATGTGGCATATTAATAAAGCAGTAATTGTGACATTTGCCAAACATTCAACGGTGGTGACCTGCAGTAAGCATTTCACATTCACTATTTAATTTTTCTAATTAAAAAAAAATAAAAAATCTTGATTGTTAAAAGATGAATTAGTTGCATAGTGCCTGATGTTTCTTCAATACTTTCTGAGTCACAGAAGAAGAAAGAGAGTAAAAATAAGAAATCCCTGCCCTAAGCAGAAATGTCTGTACAATACAGGAATATCATAGTGTGAAAAGCTTTATTATCATACCAATGAAACACATAAAAAAGGGAAAAATGTGTCCCAAAAATACATTGAACTATGGTACAACAATGTAACAGCACTCCAAACAGGAATACGTCATGAACCCTAAAATTATTAAAAACACACCCACATCTTCCCAAAAATCATCACCTTCAGTCATAAAATATGCAAACAGTTTTTTATAAAAGATGAGAAAAGGTCCTAGTATAGGACCTTAACCTGGACTGCCCCACATCACAAATGATGTCTAAGGATGCTGTTTAAAAGGGAACTAAAGTCAAAACTTTTTTTTGGCTTCAGTCCTCTTTTGGGTTAAAGGAGTACATTTACTAACGTACTCCTGTGACCCAAAGGCAGCATCTGGCGGGCTACTGCCTGCTATTTGCTGACAGTGCAGAGCTGCGCTGCAGCCAGGAAAGATTCCAACAATATTGTTGGAATCCAGCTCGCTGCTAGCTTGACAGCTGGCTCTCCTGCCAGAGCCAGCTGTGCCCGCTCCTTCCCCTGCCTGTCTCCCCAATAAGCGCTTGAGGGATAGAGAGGGGAGGGGGGAATCCCAATGGGGAGTGGTGACTTACAATCAAAGAAGAAGACCGTGAGCTGAGTGATCAGCAGTTCATGATCGCTCAACTCTTAAACTATAGAGCCAGCATGTGAAACCTGCAGTGTCACATGCCAGCTCTAAGTATTGGGAAGACTACATTATACTCTCCCAATACTTGTCCTTTAATACAAAATATTTACCTACATACAATAAGCACATAGATAAACCCCTTGTGAATGTAAAAAGTACTATATGTAGTTCACACTGTGTCAGTAAATTGAATGAATGTTGGTAAACCCTGAGCAGCAGGAGGAGGAGGATGGTGTCATTAAGGGCAGAAAAGTCATAAAAAAGGATAAGGCAAGGCCAATGGATGAATAGCTCCATGGGTTTTGCGATTGGTGGCTTCCCTCGTCAGAAGCTACCAAGAGAGAAGCGTTGAAGTCAGACACAGCCAGGCAACTAGCCTAGTCAGCAATGTCAGTCTACATGTTTTCTGTCAGGTGTACCGTAAATACTTAAAGGGAAAATATAGCGTGTTTTAATAATCACATATATTGAACAGTTAGTGCAGAGAAATTTAGGCCAGAATTAAACATCCGTGTTGAGGTAACAGGCGTGTTGCTGTGTGCATAACACAAATGGCAATCCAAGGCACTAAGGCAATGCACTCGCATTGTAGCGCACCGCAATGCACAACAGTGCCTTGCATTAGAAAAAAAAGGGTCATGTGTGATTCTAAGCCCGTTAGGGTGTGTTGGCAACCCTTTCATTTTGAATGAGCTGCCACCACACCGCACCAATATAAATATTTGTTAACGCACTGCAAAGATGTAAATGGGCCCTCAGAATGTCACAAAATAATGTTTGTTAGGTGACAAGTGGAGATACCATGTACTGTATGCAAAAAGTATTGAGGGATGTGCGATGAATGAAGAAATAGATAACTGTAAATCGGAGAGAATTCCTGTCTAACGTGTAATGTTCAGCTATAACCTCTATGGAGAAGCCAAATGAATCAACATGCATCTCCACCATGTATGATGGACTCTGTAGTGGAGGCAGAATTATTTATTTTTGGCTAACAATTTAATCAAGTCAATGTTACCAGAATTCGATTCTTACTATAATGCTTTTTGTAAGATGAATGCAAAATAACTTAATACATAAATCATACAGTTTGTAAGTCACCACTTTTGTTTAGGTTTACTCTTCTATATATTTTTGCTTGTATCATCGGCTTTGCCCACACACTTGTTGTATTTCATAAATTTCTTTGGGACATTCAGCAGAGAGAATAATAGGAGACCGTTCTGTGATTACTACATCATCTTCAATGCGGATCCCCAAACCTCTGTATTTTTCGGGAATCTCAGTTTCAGTTCTAGGAATGTAAATACCTAAAATGAAAACAATTATATCTCAATTAATTGTACATGTACATTTCATTTTATTTCCTGTTGCTGACATTTTCTTTTATTTGAACTTCATCAGTTTGTATATCTCTTAAATTCATGGAGCAGTATTTAATTAACAAATAAACTCAAGCAGTGGATTGTTTGCAACACAGTAAATACCAAGACCACATTTACAGATCTATTTCTATCCTCTACATGACAACTTTATGTGCAAGAACATTCATGAACATCTGATCAACGGACCCACATATGATGCATCCAGACTTATTTTTGGTGTATTCTGTTTATGGAGCTACCTGGATATATAGCCATTCAGGCCATGCCCACACAACAATTGTGTCAATATCCTTTGCATTAGGGCAGCTTATTCAAATGAACGGGCTGCCAATGCACCACAGCCAACAAAAAACATACAGTTGTACATGCACCACAACATACAGTAGTGCGTTATCTGTGTGTTGCAATGCATGTGTGTTGGAAGTGCACTGCACCACAATGTACCGGATAGGATAACTGTAAATGGGCTCTGAATGTTTGTTTGCCTCACAAAATATGGAGAAATACATAAATATGTTCAAGCCAAAAGAGCTGCAAAGAATTCCTATCATTTTGGTGACTCTAGACTGGCAAAATAGAGATCATTTCTCTGGTAGCAGACGCCCCCCTGGCCTCTTCCTGTTTGGTCAGACCTTTTAGCTCAGGGCCCATACTGCTTCTCAAGTTTTCAGATTTAAATGGCATGGCTATTGAACCCAAGTTCTAAGAGAGAGTGGTCTATCAGAAGCTGTCATCAATGCTCTTCTCACCATGTCTAGCACCGTTACTGGAAAGTTTTCTGTGAATGGTGTGAGAAACACAATTTCAACTCATGGCCTTTTTGGTAGATTAGGTTCTCAGTTTTCTACAGTTGGGCATAGATCTGCACCTAGCTCCGAGTACCATCAAAGGTCAAATCTCAGCCTTTGTGATTTTGTTTCAACACCCTTTGGAACCTGATTAGCTGGTATGCCCATTTGTTAAGGGGCAAGTCATAGCAGAGATGTGTATTCTTATGCTGGGTGTTATATAGCCCCTGATGGGTGGAGTAGAGGTGTATGTCAGTTTTCAGCCCCCCAACCCACCCTCGCCTATTTATGCCACCCTCCTGGGATGTTACTTCCTAGATGAGGGCATGCCAGGTCAGTTCAAAGGGGGTTTTCTAATCCTTAAAGGTTATTTCAATTTTTGCAGCCAAATTGGGATAACACCCATTTTATATTGGTTACATGTTCTCATTCACATAGAATAACTTTAAAAAATGTTGCTTACATATTACTTGTTTTCTCATATTACTAAATTTAATTTCCCTCCAGAACGCAAGGGGGCTGGGGAGGCTACCATAAATAGCACTGTCTATACTGTGTTGACAGATCTCTTTATTAGTTGTAAACTAGATTGGAAAACTGTGCTAACAAAGGATTTGAGATCTACATGAATTGTATGATAATGAGGGGAATCTGAGAGTGTCCCTAGTCTTTCTATGGGGACAGCTAGAGTTTCCTACCTAAAGGCCAATTCCACAGAGATAAAGGTAAGAAATCGTTTAAAAAAAAATTATTGTCTGGTATGATAATGGGAACACCTAGCAAACATATAGTAAAGGTTCTCAAATTTGATTGCAAGAATAGAATTTTGTTCTTACTGTAAAATCCTTTTCTCGAAGTCCATTTAGGGCCACAGTGCTAAAGAATTCTGAGACGTTGGGTTATGCTACTACCTCCAAGAGAAATCAACACTAGGCAAAGAAATTAAAAGCCTGCCACTTTAAGGGCATAACCCCTCCCACCTCACACCTGCCAGTTGTAGCAATCAATATGAAAGGAATTGAGGGGAGGGATCTGTCTCCCTCAATGGACTCAGATAGGGCTGCAGCTAACGATTATTTTCATAATCGATTAGTTAGCCGATTATTGGGTTCAATTAATTGGTTAATCGGATATTTTTTTAAAAGGCTCCAGTGATGGACTACTAGTTTGTATTGAGATTGTAGTCCATTACGGGAGCAAGCTTGGCGCGGTGGAAGTAAAAAATAAAAGTGTGGTGTGCAATATAGTACATTATACAGCGTCACGATGCAGAATACCAGCGGCTATAGAGGAATACAGCAAATCGCAGCAATAGTACATTATACTATAATGTACTATTGCTGGGATTTGTAGTCCTCTGTAGCTGGCGTTATTCTGCATTGCGCTGTATATAATGTATTATTGCTGCGATTTGTAGTCTTCTATAGCTGGTGGTATTCTGCAGTGTGCTGTATTATGATTATACGGTGCAATGCAGAATACCAGCAGCTACAGAGGAATACAACAAATGCCAGCAATAGTACATTTACTATAATGTACTATTGCTGGGATTTGTTGTCCCTCTATAGCTGGTGGTATTCTGCAGTGTGCTGTATTATGATTATACGGTGCAATGCAGAATACCAGCAGCTACAGAGGACTACAAATCCCAGCAATAGTACATTATACTATAATGTACTATTGCTGGGATTTGTTGTCCCTCTATAGCTGGGGGTATTCTGCATTGTGCCGCTGTATAATACATTGGTATTCTGCATTGTATTGTGCATGGTACTCAGCATTGTATAATAAAGCGGCACAAGGCAGAATACCGCCGACCAGGTGTGTGTGTGTGTGTTCTAGCTTTTTCCTAAGCGCAGATTTGATATTTAACATTAAAAAGGTATCTCGAGTGACTTACCTTGAATGACGATGGGCCCTTGATTGTCGGCGGGCCAGCGGCGCGTGAGGGAGTTTGCGGCGAGTGAGGGAGCTCGCGGCGAGGAGGAGAGCAGCAGCGTGCGCGGCTTCTGCGTCCTGTGCGGTGGGCATGGCCTCTTCGTCCTGTGCGGTGGGCGTGGCTTATGCGGCCTGTGCGGTGGGCACAGCGGGAGCAGCGTATGACGTGTGGCTCAGGCTGCGTGTGGAGCCCCGAACAGGCTAACCAATCGTTTGACAACGTTTTCAATCGTCGATTTTAATCGACTAAATAGATTAACTGTTGCAGGTCTAGACTCAGAGAAAAGGACTTTATGGTAAGCAATTTGTCCATTAAGGATTACAGCTCTAAAGAATTCTGGGACATTGGGACATTCAAAAGCAATCTAAAACAGAGGGGTGGGCACCATAAAAACTAGGAGAACCAGCTCAAGGACTCAAACAGCCGCCTGAACAACTTTTCTGCCAAAAATAGCATCAGAAGAGGTAGAAACATCAACTTTTTAAAACTAGCAAAAGTGTGAACAGAAGACCAAGTTGCAGCCTTGCAATTTGAGTAGCAGAAACTTGATTCTGAAATGCCCAAGAAGTACTAACTGCCCTAGTAGAATGAACAGAGACAGGAAAAGAAGGAACCTTATCCAGCAACTCGTAGGCTTGAATGACAAGCTAGCAAATCCACTTAGAAATAGTGGAGCTAGAAGCTGAACAACCTTTTTTAGGCCTTTCTGGGAGAACAAATAAAAAGTCTGGATGTCAAAAGGAATCTGTGTCTGAGAGATGAATACTGATAGCCCACACGACATCCAAAATGATAATGAGAAAATCTCCTTAGGATAAACAGGAGCAGGACAAAGTAAAGGTAAAACAATGTCTTCATTAAAATGGAAACCTGAGACTACCTTTAGTAAAAAGGAAACCTGGGGTCTCAAATCAACCTTGTCCTTATGAAGAACCAAATTGGGTTCTTTACAAGACAAAGCAGACAACTCTAAAACCCTTCTAGCCGAGGTAATGGTCACAAAAAAAACAACCTTTCTGGATAACAAAGACAAAGAGATGTTCCATTCAGTGAACCTATCTTTCTTTGTAAAGGAACCAGAAATTGCTTATCCAGAATTTTCCAATCCTTATATAAAAACCTCAAAAACAGGAAGAAAAATCTTGCAGACATGCTCAGGTTTATGTGAACCTAGACAACAAATTACAGAAGTAGAAATAACATCAGAATCATTTAATTTTAAAGAGGAATGCACAGCTCTCATTTAAGAAGGCAACCATTTTTTTCTGATTTTGAGTGAATCTATCACAGTATATAAAGTATAACAAGCACAGGTCACCATAGCAACACTCAAACACCCTGCAATGTACAGGCCATTGTAACTAAAGAACAGAAACATCAGTGACACCAAATGTAAAGCACAAATGTCACAAGTTTCTGAATAAAACCAGTAGTAAGAGAAAAAAAACCTCACTTTTACACAGGGCCCTGCTAATGACAGTCTATTCTGACAATTCTGCCTCAGACAAATTCAGACATAATAATACTCCTGGGCTCGACCAGTGTGAGGTAAAAATATGAGGTACCACAACCACCTGTTGCAGACAGCAGAATATTTGAAGAATGGCTGTATAATGGTACAAAAAACAGAATATCTCTGTTCTCCCTAATAAGCAACATGAAATTGAAGGCAAATAAGAAACAGAGTCAAAACCGCTCTGTCCTTCTTTCCTGCTCATAGAAACCCACTGCACCATTCTGAGGAAACCAAAAAAACAGACTGTGCATGCGTAATAGATAAAAACAAGTGCGTCCTCAAATGGAAGTCCTGGTCTCTTAAATAGATGGTGGGAAATGTAAGGAAAAACTCTGGGTAAATCTTTTTTTTTTTTAACCACTTAAAGACCATGGTGTTTCACCCCCTTCCTGGCCAGGCCATTTTCAGTGTTCAGCACTGTGGTACTTTGACTGACATTTATTCAGTCATGCAACGCTGTACTGAAACAAATTTTATACCATTTTTTGGGAACTGATAGAGCTTTCTTTTGGTGGTATTTAATCACCACTGGGGTTTTTATTTTTTACTATATAACAAAAAAAGTACCCTAACTTTTGAAAAAAAAAAACCTGGCACCTGCAGCTACTTCAGTTAGTACAAGCGATCGGGCATCTCTAGAGAAGCTGATCGCTTGCACCTCCCGTCTATGGCCGTCCGGCCATGGACGGGAGGTGGTTAAATCATATTTTATAAAAACAATTCACTACAAAACAGAAAAGCAGATACCATTGTCTGTATAAATGACATGAATGAGCACAAACGTTGCCATGAACATGCCGTGGGCAAACATAGGTTATCATCTGGACTTAGCAAAAATATAAAAAAAAAAAAATAGAACAACAACAGGTTGCATCTGCATCAGGTGACGTATCACTCATTGGTAATCAATTAAACATAAAGAAATAAATGAAAACAAGGCTAATCTGGATCTATTGCTAACGTCCCCAGAGTATTTGACATTCGACCTTTAAGATACCAACTGGTGTAGTGAAAGGGCGAGATTAAGTGATGAATTTCAGCTGTCGTATAAGATTGTACCAAGAACAGTTTCCATCTGTGAAAAAAGGGTTGTGCACGAGCATCCTTGTGAGATTCTGCATCAAGCTTGTCCCTGCTTAACAGCATTTTGAGATCCTTGACCAGCTCCTGCACTGTTGGAGGCGAAGTATTGCATTTGTGTACAATCACTCTACGTGCTGCGAGGAGACAGATGTCTAACCAGTCCAGTCTTCTAGGATATGCCCCATTCCTGTCGCTCTGCAATGGTGAATAATGGCCAAACAGGCAAAGGGCAGGATCCAGTGGGGGCATCCAGGAGAGAACTCATGCGATATATGAAATCAGGAGTGTCCAGAAGTGATGAATCCTGGGTAAAGCCGCTCTTGGTAGTAGAATAGTCAACAAAGAAACAAAATAAACTAAAATAATAAAGTAGAAGACAAGGAGACATCTATTCTCCTGAGGACACTAAGCGAAACTGGCAAATGTGAGGTGGGATGGTTATTTCCCCACAGTGGCAGGCTTTTAATTTTTTTTTTGCCTAGTGTTCATTTGTCCTGGAGGCTCAGAATTCTTCAGAACTGTGTCCCTCACTGGACGATCAAAAAAATTATTTCGCTAAAATAGGCAGAAATGTTTATAATGTTTTTTCGATTTTGTTATGTTGCAGCCTGATACTACAGTTGTTTAAATTCTTTTTTTTCCTCATTAATCTACACTGAGTACTCCATAATGACAAAGTGAAAACAGAATTTTAGAAATGTCTGTGAATGTATTCAAAATAAAAAACTGAAATATCACATGTACTTAAGTATTCAGACCTTGTACTCAGTACTTTGTTGAAGCACCTTTGGCAGGAATTACAGTCTCAAGTCTTTTTGGGTATGACACGACAAGCTTTGCACATCTGGATTGTGGGATTTTCTGCCATTGTTCTTTGCAAACCCTCTCAAGCTCAGTCAGGTTGCATGAGGACCGTCGGTGGACAGCCATTTTCAAGTCTCTCCAAAGATGTTCAATAGGGTTCAAGTCAGGGCTCTGCCTGGGCCACTCTAGGACATTAACAGAGTTGTCCCAAAGCTGCTCCTGTGTTGTCTTGGCTGTGTGCTTAGGATCGTTGTCATTTTGGAAGGTGAACCTTCGGCCCAGTCTGAGGTCCTGAGCGCTGTGGAACAGGTTTTCATTGAGGATATCTCTGATATCTCCATTCAGCTTTCCCTCAATCCTGACCAGTGTCCCAGTCCCTGCTGCTGAAGAACACCCCCACAGCATGATGGTGCCACCACCATGCTTCACTGTTGGGATGGTATTGGGCAGGTTATAAGCAGTGCCTGGTTTCCTCCAGACATAACATTTAAAACTAAGGCCAAACAGTTCAATCTTGGTTTCATCAGACCAGAGAATCTTGTTTCTCACACTCTGAGAGTCCTAGCGGGCTTTCATGTGTTTTGCACTGAGGAGAGGCTTTCGCCTACCCACTCTGCCTTAAAGGCCAGATCGGTGGAGGGCTGCAGTGATGGTTGTCCTTCTGGAATTTTGCCCCATCTCCACACTGGATCTCTGGAGCTCAGTCAGAGTGACCATCGGGTTCTTGGTCACCTCTCTTACTAAGGCCCTTCTCCCCAGATTGCTCAGTTTGGCCGGGCGACCAGCTCTTGGAAGAATCCTGGTTGTGCAAAACTTCTTCCATTTGAGAATTATGGAGGCCACTGTGCTCTTGGAAACCTTCAGTGAATCAGAAATTGTTTTGTAGCCTTCCTTTGATCTGTACCTTGCAATAACCTTGTTTCTGAGCTCTGCCGGCAGTTCCTTTTGACCTCTTGGCTTTTGCTCTGATGCAGTATGCATTGCCAGCTGTGAGGCCTTCTATAGAGAGGTGTGTGCCTTTCCATATCATGTCCAATCAATTTAATTTATCACAGGGGCACTCCAATCAAGGTGTAGAAACATCTCAGCAACGATCAAGAGAAATGGGAGGCACCTGAGCTAAATTTCAGGTGTTGTTGCAAAGGGTCTGAATACTTATGCCAAAGTGATATTTCAGTTTTTTCTTTTTAATAAATTTACAGACATTTCTAAAATTCTGTTTTCACTTTGTCATTATGGGGTACTGAGTGTAGATTAATGAGAAAAACAAAGAATTTAAACCCGGGGTAGCAAACCTCCTTCCCTCCAGCTGTAGTGGAACTACAAATCCCATGAGGCATTGCAAGATTCTCACAGCCACAGATATGACTCCCGAAGAGAGATGCATCATGGGATTTGTAGTTCCACCGCAGAAAAATGGCAGCAGGTGCTCTGGACTGATGAGCCAAAATTTGAAATATTTGGCTGTAGCAGGAGGCAGTTTGTTTGCCGGAGGGCTGGAGAGCAGTAAAGTAATGAGTGTCTGCAGCAACAGTGAAGTCTGGTGAAGGTACCTTGCAAGTCTGGGGCTTGGTCAGAGATTTGGTCAGGATCAATTGTGTCCTCAACGCTCAGAAATACAAGCAGATACTTATTCATCATGCCATACCATCAGTGAGGCCTTTGATTGGCCCCAAATGTCTTTTGCAGGAGGACAACGCCACAAAAATATACAGCCAATGTCATTAAGAACTATCTTCAGCGTGAAGAACAAGGAGTCCTGGAAGTGATGGTTTGGCCCTTATGTCAACATTGAGTCTGTCTATGATTACATAAAGAGACAGAAGGATATGATGCAGCATACATCCACAGAAGATCTGTGGTTAGCTCTCCAAGATGTTTGGAACAACCTACCTGCCGAGAGCCTTTAAAAACTGTGTGCAAGTGTAATCGATGCAGAAGAATCTATGCTGTTTTGAAGACAAATGGTGGTCACACCAAATATTGATTTGATTTGGATCTCACTTCTGTTCATTTACTTTCCATTTTGTTAATTGATAAAAATAAACTATTAACACTTTTATTTCTGAAAGCATTCTTACTTTGCAGCATATTTTCACACCTGCCAAATAGTTTGCACAGTACTGTATAAAACACATATACTATATATCAAGGTTCTGCTTGAGACTCCAGGCACCCTTTTCTCTGGTTTCAGTGCATGACCTTGCAGCTAACCACGCTTTCCCAGGTGTAGAAATGATGATGGTCCACACAAAGAGTGGCAAAATGATGGCAACATCTTTATAAAAAATTTTACCCAACAAACGTTTGGCAGTGCAGCCATTTTGTCTTGGAAAATATATGTATTTTACCCTATATGTACAAAATGTAGTCTACTTAGACATGTCCTACAGTTCAGAGTGTCAGCACACTTTTTTACCTGGCTCTATTGTAATCACCATGCCTGGTTGTAGGAGCAGCGATCGAGATACATCAGGAGTATCATGCACATCCATGCCAAGATAATGTCCAACATGGTGTGGGCAGAGCCTTCGTGCGGCCTAGAATACCAAGAAAAAAAATCAAAGCATTCATATTTTACATTATTTCATATTATCAGCAATAATGTTGTTTTTTTTTTTTGTTTTTTTTAAAAGAAGGGGTAGAGGGTAGATAACACTGGCTGAACAGCATCAACATCACATTTGCCCACCAAGCAAACAGATAGCTTTTCAAAAATGCACCTTAAATTTAAAAGAATGTAATCATGTGCAGTGAGTAAAAATATGCTTCCCATCTCATCCCCATCCCTACTACCATGAAATGGTTGTGATCTTTAGTGTACTTCTAACCTTACTATTTTTCAGTGGTGACGGAAATGCGTACCAAAACTGCATTAGCTGCATTAGCTACTGGAGTGTTACCAGGGTCTGCCATAGGAGGCTGTAATTGGAATTGTTAGACGTGCACTTACATACTAGGGCAAATTTATACAATAGCCAAATAAAGGGTTAGTTCACTTTTGATCGTTAAAAAACTATCTGCAGCAATCAACCCAACTATGAATGCAAAATCATATTTCTGAAAACATTAATATCCCTCTTTTCTTACATACAGCAATTGATCCCTGTAGACACATGATCAGGCACTGTAGTTCAAAAAGGAATGTGAATGTAGGAATGGGAATGTGCATTCACACACAAATTCAAAACTCTAGATATTGGTCTAAATATGGACAAACATGTTATGTGCCGCTATGATTTTAATTCATATCTAACCTTTGACAATAAAAGCCTGTTTTCGTCAAGCCTTATAAAAAAAAAAAAAGTTTTAAAATAGTTTTGCGGTATTGGAGCTTTGTGTTTTCTTGCATCAATGCTGAACTGAGAGCTGCATGGAGTAGAGAGAGTGGCTATCTGTGGTGGTTGTCCGTGCGTATTCGGCCGGCCGAATATGTGCGGAGCCGCTCTGACAAAATAAAAAGCAATGCACTTTAATGTGCATTGTTCAGACTTTTTTAGCGGCAGCGCAGGACGAAACCGTGCGGCCTGCAAAATAGCCCAAGCTCGATTTTTTTCTTTTGACGGATTCCGCACGTTCGCGGCTATAGTAATACTTGCAAATGAGTGTAATCCATGCTGATGAAAGATTTTAGCAATTGCGTGCCGCGTGATCTTCCACACGGAAAACTGGGTGAAAAACGCAAACGCTATATGTGAATGGAGCACGGAAATGGAGCACGGAAAACTGAGTGAGAAAGCAAACGCTATATGTGAATGGAGCACGGAAATGGAGCACGGAAAACTGAGTGAGAAAGCAAACGCTATATGTGAATGGAGCACGGAAATGGAGCACGGAAAACTGAGTGAGAAAGCAAACGCTATATGTGAATGGAGCCTTAGGATTATTGAAACAGAGTGCATTCTGACCACTGTTATTAGTGGTCATTTGGTGAGTTGCCCATTTCAGAAAGAGCACTGAGAGGTGTAATAAGCACTGGATTAGAACTGTTTTGGAGCACCTTTGTAGAGTTCAAGCACTTATTTGCATTTTCATCCATATACATTATTGAGGAGGAATATATATGGAGTTGGACTGATTATTTGTATTTTTATTTTGTACAAATGTGAATGGGCTCGATTGGTTGTTGGAGATGTGATATACTTGCACATAATTATGTATTTTGCACATGTATTGCTGATTTTCACATGCATTTTTGTTTATTTTCATCTGTGTTTTATAAAATATAGATTCTAAATTTTTCAGTTACTGATAGCACAATGCACTTTTGATACATACATGATAAAATACATAACAAAGAGACTAAATAATGGGAAAGGCTTTGTGGGTTGACAGCTTCAGATAAATTCTCTCAGAACCTGTGTTTTAATCGCCATGCTGCTTAAAAGAGAACTATGGGGTAAGTGTTTTTCCCCATAGTTCTCTTAAAGGTCACGGGAGGACATATAATAGCGTCCTCCCATGACCCAAAGCTCAGTATATCGCGAGCTACAGCTCGCGGTATACTGAGAGCGCTGCAGCCAGGACGGATCCCGATATTACTGTCGAGATCCACCCAGCTGCGTGAGTGACAGCTGGCTCTGCCTATCTAGAGGCAGAGACAGCTGTACCCGGCCCCTCCCCATCCGTTCTTCCAGTCAGCGCTGGTGGATCGGAGCGGGGAGGAATCCCTGCAGGGAGCCATGACTGACAGTCACGGCTCTCTGCCGGGAGATGATCGAGTACTGAGCGAGCGGCGGCATGTGTTCGTTCACTACCCGATCTATTGAGCCGACGTGTGACAGTTTCATTGGCACACGTCGGCTCGAACTATGAGGTTGAGTGATTTTCACTCACCTCATAGTTCTCCTTTAAGTTAGAGAAAGAAAAGCTGGATGCAAAATTGGTCCCTTTGAAAGACATGTCTTGGTGAAAAGACTATTCTCCAGGGTGCAGCTGTTGACAGCTTAGGGAATTAACTATCCAACTGTCTACTCCTGGAATCTAGACTGTTGACAGACTAGGGACATGACATAATGCTAAATCTCTGTCTGCTGCTTGACTTCAGATTTCTCCGTAATGATTTTATAGGCCACTGATGGACACCAGATGGCCCTAAATATGGGCTTTCCAGTGTAAAAGAGACAAGCAAATATCCCTGATACCCAGTTTGTTAAACAACATATTGGATTCCTCTTGCATCCAGCAACCCTGCACCTAAAGGGTTCTGAGTACTCTTCTCCAGCCAGAGAAACTTGGGTCTGTGGTGAGGATTTGACTGACCACGAGAACCATGGGTGACTGAAACCACAAAAACAGATCCTGCTTGGCCTGAGGAGACAGGAGAAGCCTATTTCCCAAAGATAAAGGGGACCTGTCTCATTTGGCCAGTATGACCAGAGTTCTCCAATGGAGAACTCTGGTGAGAAACCAAGAGCCTGTATACAGAGTTGGAAGAGAGAGCAATGTTGAGCATGAAAAAGGGAGATTTGTTGTCTCAAAACTCTTATCTTTGCGGGAAAAATAAGTCTTTCACTTGCCTAGTGTACAGTAGCATTCCCAGATATTATGGGTGCTGCAAGAGGAACAGACAGAATTTGTATTGATTCATAACCTAGCCGAAACAATAAGGGTCGCTTGTATGCCACACTACAGATCCCTTCAGGAAGAGATAATCTAAAAGTCATTACTTTTACCCCCACACCACTGAAATATTTTTTCCTTCTGCAACGTATCCCCCACAACTCAAGTGCCACTTGGAAGTCCAGCACCTTCCACATACCTTTCCATTTTCAAAAGTATTTTAGCATAAAGCTAGTAGTTGTTAGTCACGCTTAAGTGAACTTGTTCTGCACTGGCTTCTGTTGCAGATCTCCCTACACTCTCTGCAGTAGCTTCGCTCGCAGATTTCCCACTATCTGCACTAAATTCTATGGTTTCCCCCTTCCCCCTGCATGTTATGTTACCTCCATACAATGTTGTCACCACCACCTACACTACCCTTGGGCAGCTCTTCTTTATACCCTGGTTTCCTTAAAAAAGACAAACTCCTGAACAGATATTAAATTCTACCTGACATGCTATAAATGCATGTAGCCCTGTTCCGTCCCACTAACCCCATACGTTTGGCTACATCCACTCACTTGTCAGAGGTTTTTTATGGCTGGTACAATTAGTTGCACCACTGCATGTTCAGATGATGCTAAGCCTTCTCTATTTCCTATCACTTATTCCCTCTGTTTATCTTCAACTTCCACTTCCAGGTCTGAAATAAAAAAAGATATACTCACCCGATCCTCAGTCCTGTGGCAGTGACCGCTCAGCTCTCTACCCCTCCACTCCGGCTGTGGAGTGTCCCTCAAGAATAATACAAGTTAATGGCCTTGAATTACATGTGATGACAACAGCGGCACTTTGACTGAGGTAGTCCAGGGGAGAAGAGGCTTCAAGGGCTGGTCCAGCAGCCAGGTGAAACCAAAGATCAGGTGAGTATATCTTTTTTTTATTTTAGACCCTAGACCAAATCAAGCACTTAACCCTTACAGTGTGGAGGTAGCCCCACAGCAAGGGTTCATTTTTTTTTTTAACTGCCTTCAGTTCTTCTTAAGCAGAGCTTTAACAGTGGTAACTATTCTATTAGGTTACTTTTGGGATCTCATCACCTGTCCCACGAGGAGAAGAAAGGATCTCTTTGAGTAACTAAATTTGAGAAAAATATCAAGCTATTCTCAAATGGAAAAGATGGAAGCGGTAGAACATAAAAAAATCCACATGGATATTATGGATCTGAGTGTTGAAGAATATACATTTACTATTAAATGTAAAAACCATCCTTCAGTTCTTTATTCCATGTACCCTAATTCTTTGTCTTTATACTGGAGGTGTAAATGATAGCGTAGGGAACCCTTAAACATATCTTTTGGGATTGTTCCAAGAATAAACCCTTTTTGCATAGTGCGACTGACTTGATACATACTATAGCTGGGATCTGCATTTTGATCCTTTGATTTTCCTCCTCCATCGTACACCGCTTTCGAGGAAAGCGTACAGATGCTCCTTATTGATATACTTAGTGAATGTGGCGAGGGCTTGCATCCCCACTATGTGGAAGGACTCAAAGTGCCCCTTAGTGGCAATGTGGCTGCGGAGAGTTGAGGAGATTGAATTGATGGAAGACCTGACTTCTTCCCTGCATGACACTCAGGACAAATTTGTGACTACATGGGCGGCTTGGATTCGATTTTGGGACTCGGAGGTTTATTCTCGGCATATTCGGCTTGATATCCTTGGGCCTCGTGGGAGGCAGCGCTTACTTCCTGACACATGTTCAGACTTGGGATCTTTCCCCATGAGTAGGGAGTTGGCATGGAGGGCCAGAGGCGGAGGGGTGCTCTGTTCTACGTTCTCTATTCTTTTTTTTTCTCACTCTCTCTCTTCCTGATAATCTTTTCCTCCCATGTCTTTTAGTTATGTTTCTATTGCTCATTTTGCTTGTTCATGTTTCTTTGGTCTCCTTTCCTTTTCTCTAATTCTTATAGTTTAAAAACTTTGAGGTAGTGCTTGGGACTCCCACCGTCTACATGGGCTCCATACTGGTGTATTGGCTATATGTTTGCCACTGTGCTGTGAACTTTCTGTTTATTACTGTTGCAATGTTGATTTGACTTTATGTGGCTGTCTTTATGGTGTATTGTGAAAGAGAGTAAAGATGAACTTGAGGCAGATATAAAAAGAATGCAGCTCTGTAATCAGTAATACATATTAAATTCATTATTCCTCATTAATGCAAGCATTGTAAGTACCTGAATGTGGCTTGGTACCAGCTCTTGCAGGAGACAGAAAGGGAGAGGAAAAAAAAGCACAATGAGCCAATCAGGTGTGCTGCAGTGCTAGGAGCATACTGATAGGAAAAAGCAGAGTGATAGAAAGAAGAGTTCATCAATGTGTTGTATATCCTTTCACTGTCCAGTCACAAAGTGGGAAGGGAACCTGTAAGTAAAAGTGAAACTGCAGCAGAGAAGTGTCAGGTCCCTCACCTGCCAAACAGGGCTTTGATGCTTGGCAGAGCTGTGTAAATCTCAGCTCTGGATAGACATGGCTATAAATCTGGCAGGTAAAACAGCTCCCATAAATGTATTTCAACTCTGTATTTAGCAGTTTGCCTGAAGTTTGGCTTTAATGGACCATATTCGTTTGAAAATTATCTAAAAAACAAAAGTGAATTTGGTGCAATTTATACAAATCTTACCTTTAAAGATTGACTATTGCTGCATTGACTGTGCACAATGCCAAGGTCTTTTAGTTTTTTTGCTAGCTCAGTCAACAAGTGGCTGTAGAGGTCTTCTAGGCTTGTGCCTGAAACGCACAGATTTAGACAGGACTTCTGCACCTGTAATACAATCTCATACAGCTCTTCTTGTGCAGCAGAGAACCTTCAAATAAAAAGAAATGTTACTTAAAAAAAAAATAAGTTACTTAATTTCTAGCTGTGGATTTTTCAGTACATTAACAAACTAAATAGTATACAAGATTAAGATGAAATATGTCGCTTAATATTTTTTTTGCACATTTTGGCACATTCTAAAACAAATGTTATAAAAGTTGCTTTTTATAGCTGAGAGCTACAGAGCACCCAGATTGTAAGAATTGCTTACATTTTCTTCTGCTACTGTTCGTGCCTGTTATCCAGTAGCAAGAATATTAGCTGCAGTGCTATAATGTAAAATGTAAGAATTGCTACAGTTGAAAATAAATGTTCCTTGACTTTCACTTCAACTCCTTAAAACACACCAGCGTTTTGCCCATGTAAGACGAAGCAACAAAACTGCTTTAATGCCCTCCATCTCAGCAGCACATAGTCACCTTAATTTTGCCGCGAGGTGCTACAGTGTTCGGGTTTGGCTTGAAGAAAAGGTGGCAACCCTATGCCCCACTGTTCCTTTCAGCAGGTGGGGCAAGGAAAGATGGACCTGTGCAAGCTTTGAACCCCTCTAGCTGAAGCTTTGTCAGGGTTGAGGACTCTTTCTATGCCACTGTGTGATAGAGCTGGGACAATCCCCAAGCAGCAGTGCTGTAACATGAAGGGAAGGGGAGAGAGTCACATGCTCTATTATATGTTATTTTCTTCAGGCTCAGTGGCTAAATAGTTCTGCAGGGGAGTGAAGAATCAGTGAACATGCTGATGTGTTGTGCACTTAAAGTATGCATAATAGTATTGAAAATAGTAAAAAAGGAATGTTGACCAGACCAGGGCCGGCCTTAGGCCTTAAGGCGCCCTTGTTGCCATGGCGCCCTGTGCGGCCGCACGGCTCGCACACCCCTAAGGCCGGCCTTGGACCAGACAAAGGAAGTTATAACAAAACAGATATTGAAAATGACCCTTAGCTTATAGAACAAGAGAAATGCTACTATGCAACAGCACTGCAATGCACATATTGAGATTTAAGTGACTATGCTGCAGGCATAATAATTGGAAGATACTCTGAAAAAAAAAGAGCCTTAAAAGAATTACATTCATCCCCATAGTTAGAGCCGACGTGTGACACTGAAACTGTCACAGGTCAGGTCTGTTGGTCGGGAAGTGAGCGACAGTTCCTGACTGTCAGTCACAGCTCCCTGCAAGGATTCCCCCCTCCCCTCTCCGATCCTCCAGTGCTGACTGGAGGGACGGACACGGGACGGGGCGGGCATAGCTGGCCCTACCTCTAGCCTAGTTAACAGGAGATAGGTGCACTTCAACAAGACCCTAGAAAAATTTGAAGCATGGGGTACACATTGGCATTTAATGTTGATAAATGTAAGGTTATGTATGGCCAACAAAGCAAACAGGATACTGTCCTGCATTAAAAGAGGGATTGTGGCAAAGGATAAAAAAAGTAATACTTCCACTTTATAAATCACTGGTTTGGCCTCATCTTGAGTATACGGTGCAATTTTGGTCGCCAACTCTTAGGAAGGATGTCCTCGAGCTTGTGAGAGTTCAAAGAAGGGCCACAAGATTAATTAAAGGGATAGCAGGCCTGAGCTATGAAGTCCGCCTCCAACAATTAAACTTATTTACCTTAGAAAGGAGGTGATTAGTAGGGGACCTTTTTGCAGTATTCAAAATCTTCAATGGGGACCACAATATTCGGAACAAGTTGTTTTCACCAAGAACAGTATTGAGAACACGCGGACACAAGAGGTTAGAAGAGGGGGGTTCAATCTTAACTGCGAAAGGTTTTTTTTTTACTGTGCGAGTAGTAAAAATATGGAATTCCCTTTCACAGGTAGGGGAATCCACTGATAGCGTAGATAAGTTAAAGAACCTTCTAGATGATTTTCTTCAGTCACTAAACATACAAACATATGGGAAATGTTAAATACACATAAATACAGACAGACAGACAGAGACACACACACACGTTGAACTGGATGGACCTTGGTCTTTATTCAACCTCACCTACTATGTTACTATGTATGTATAGCCATAACCCGCAACATACTGGGTTTTGGGTCATGGGAGGACATTAGTGTATACCAACAAAAATATATATAAAAATTAACTGCGCCAATAAGCAAAGTAACAGCTACAAGGCACTGGAATGTACACCCACTGTGAGTGTGTGTACGTGAAAAATGAATAACTAAATGAGCTCGGCACACTATCAAGAAGAGGCTTGTGTACCATCAAGAAGCTATTGTTAACAAGAACAGAACACACGTGCATCGGATTGCCAGACAAAGAAGCGTGATTCATTACTCCAGAGAACACATCTTCACTTCTCTAGAGTCCAGTGGCGGCGTGCTTTACACCACTGCATCCGACGCTTTGCAATGCACTTGGTGATGTAAGGCTTGGATGCAGCTGCTCGGCCATGGAAACCCATTCTATGAAGCGCTCTACGCACTGTTGTTGTTCCAATCTGAAGGACACATGAAGTTTGGAGGTCTGTAGATATTGACTATGCAGACAGCTGGCGACTTCTGCACACTTCAGCGCTGATCCAGCTCTGTCATTTTACATGGCCTACCACTTCGTGGCTCAGTTGTTCCCACTTTGTTATAATACCACTAACAGTTGACCGTGGAATATTTAGTAGCAAGGAAATGGAAGCAATGGACTTATTGCAAAGGTAGCAACCTATCACAGTACCACGCTTGAATTCACTGAGCTCCTGAGAGCGACCCATTCTTTCTCAAATGTTTGTAGAAGCAGTCTGCATGCCTAGGTGCTTGATTTTATACACCTGTGGCCATGGAGGTGATTGGAACACCTGAATCCAATGATTTGGAGGGGTGTCCCAATACTTTTGACAATATAGTGTGTATGTGTGTGGTGTGTGTATATATACTGAGAGTGCCATCTCCCATAGCAACCAGGAGAAGGTTGCCACCAGGAGTGAAAAGCAGCAGTGGAGATGCAGTGCTGCAGTGCAGTGCAGCGTTTTGTTCAACCTGTGGGTGTGTTTCAATCTGCCAAGGATTCCCAGGAGGGAAACGCATGTGATCGTGCAGTACCGTGTGCAGCATGTGGCCGATGGGGTCATGGGTGTGTGACATGCCCTGAGCTGTGGGGTACCCCGGGAGATCCTGATGGGCATAAGAGGGAGCCTGCAAGATCAGGCTCTGAAGAAAATGTGTTTGCAATCACCCCAGGCAACAGTGGAAAGTTTCCTGTTGTGCCGGCAGGGGGTGCTAAGGAGCATAAACTGCCTGCTGTTGTTTCCCCTGATGTTCATATGGGTGGAATGGCAGGTGAAAAGCAAATTAAGGAGTCTCTACATCAGCGCTCTCAAAGGAAGATGGCTACGTATACTCCAGTGGTGGGTAAGACTGTCTTCAATGTTATGTTTGCTGGGACTGGTAATACAGTCAAGAAAGAGACTGAATATGACTCTGTTCATGGTGAAGTGGGAGTGAACCCAGTTGGGAGACCCGCTGTAGAGAGAGACTTGCCTCTGTATAATCTGTTATATAGTGGGGAGGCGATACTATGTGTAAAAATGCGTTGTCTGCAGTGCGGGAGGGTGCAGCAGAAGTATCTCTGGAAACCTTTAGGGAGCCCTGTGAGCTGGAACCAGAGGTTACCCAGGACAGCTATGGTGCCGCCCTGCTGGGTACGGGTGAAATTGCAACCAGTAATGTGAGGTCTAATGCCATAATTACTGAAATGAGCGATGGGATTAGTGTTCAGTTACCAGATACTTCTGTGTCTCCTCAGATGGATG
>NW_017306979.1:177569-242539 GCF_000935625.1 Nanorana parkeri | reverse complement strand
AGCAGAGACAGCACATTTGTGAGGCACTAGCATTAACTGGGTAATGCTTGTCGCAATATTCTACAACATTCCTGCATTTGGATGTAAATCATTTACAAAAAATGTAATTCTTTACTTACCTCTGCAGACCTCTGGACACAGCAGACCCCTGGGTAAATGTTTTCTCCCCCTAGGAGGTTGGACATTAGGAACCAAAAAAGGCACAGCTCTTCTTAAAGGAGAACTATGGGGTTAAGGCTTTTCCCCATAGTTCTCCTTAGGGTAACGGGAGGACACAAACTAGCTACTGCTCGCGGTATACTGAGACGCCGCAGCTGAAGCGGATCCCGACAATTATGTCTGGATCTGCCCAGCTGCGTCATTGATAGCTTGCTGCCTATCTAGAGGCAGAGCTAGCTGTAACCGCCCCCTCCCGCGTCCGTTCCGCCAGTCAGCGCTGGTGGATCGGAGCGGGGAATCCAGCCCCTCCCCTGTCACAGAAGAGAGTCGTGACAGGGTCGAGAGGTGAGCGAACGCCGGTATGTGTTCGCTCACCTCCCGATCTACTGAGCCGACCTGTGACAGTCTCATTGTCATAAGGTCGGCTAGAACTATGAGGTGAGTGAAAAGCACTTACCTCATAGTTCTCCTTTAATGGCTATAACCCCACACATACTGAGTAAGCCCATGAGTAACAAGCATCAAAATAGTAACAGTAGAACAACATGAACATCCAAAAAACACTTTCTTAACTAAAACAATATCCCCAACAGACAGAAAAACCCACCAAAATAATGAGTGGGATCTGTGTACCCCAATAAACCACAGGATGAAAGGATTTCATGGTGAGTATACAATTTCATTTTCCTCACATTCTTTATTGGGGGACACAACAGACCTCTGAGAAAACAATAAAATTGGGTCAACAAGCAACCCTCAAGCCCCCAATGCCATGGCCTGGCTGCTTCACACAGCAGCCTGTAAAACTTTTTACTGAACCTGGCATCACCTCAGCTATAATGTCCACGTGATAAAACTCTGTAAGCTTAGAGCCTGGCAACAGCCATTTATCTGTCTGAGACAGATGCCTGGTACTACAAGGCCCAGGAAGCACCTGCCACTCTAATGGAATGAGTATTGATAAGTAACAGGGGTTCCTATCAATTGACAGTATATGTCTGGAACATAAACTGGTGAATACAATGCTCAATAGTGCAAATTTGACACTGGGGATCTTTTGTGGGAATCCTCTGGAAAGACAAAGAATCAGTCTTAGGGAAGGAATAAGTGGAAGACAGGTATATCCTGACCACCTATATAACAAGAACAAAATGTGCAATCTCCTTAGGATGAGAAAGTGATGGACAAAAGAAGGGTGGTAAAATGTCCTAATTGAAACAATACTACCTTTGAAGAAATAGAAGGACTAGGTCATAAGACCAACTGTTTACTGTGGAAAATATGGAAAGATGACAGAATAAATCTGGCAGCTTGACACATTCTAAGTTGCAGTGATGGCAAGCCATCTGTTGGGACAAAGTCTTTGTGTACCGCCTCATAGGAGAGGCCTTAAAGGACAGATGGGACAAAATGAAGGTCCCCTGGAGCTTGACAGTTGGACCAATGTTGTCCTGCTACAGTAGCCTGTCTTTTGTCTATTGTACTTGGCGTGCACCTTTGTTCCCCCTCCTGTATGGTGCTAGTTAGTACACTTCCTAGTTACACAATCTCTGGCTCTCACTCTACTGCTTAGTTCAGTTTCAGTTGTGGTCTTCTTACACTTCAAAAGCATACTTTGTATGCACTTTCCTGAGGTAAAAGTATGCTGGATTCAACTCCTGTGTCTTATTGAAGAGTTAAAGCCCATCTCTGGGCAAACAAAAAGTACCTTTGCAGTAGGTTACCCTGCAAGGGTTAAGTGATTGTTCTTGTCTACGGACAGCAAGTAAACAAGATCTACTTACCTGATCCCCGCTCCTGCTGGTTCCCTCAGGGCTGCAAGACTGGTCCCTGCAGCCTCTTCTTCCTTGGGCTCTGGCACTCTAAGGACCACTGACATCATCAGGTCAAATGCAAGTTCCATAGACCTGCATTAGGTGGGGGATGCAGAATGACATTCCACCAGCCAAAGCAGAGGGGGAGAAGAGTAGCGCACTGGCCACTGGGAAAGCAGGGATCAGGTAAGTAGAAGTGCTTTACTCCAGCCCCTAGACAAAAATGAGCACTTAACCCTTGTGGTGCGGGGGTAACCCCACTGCAAAGATACCTTTTTTGTTTGCCTAAAGATAGGCTTTAAGCTGCCTGTGGGTTCCTGCCAAGTCAGCAATTGGCCATACAATTTGCACAGACTAGGTCTAAGGAGGTATATCACTGCATATATCAGCATTTGAAATACAACAGTAAGAAGGCAGAATTATAAAGCTTTCTACACACTTTGCTTTATCTGATGTGAAGTTTTACCTATGCCTCAGAAAGCACATGGAGGGGAATTTATCAAAACTGGAGCAGACAAAATCTGGAGCAGCTGTGCATGGCAACCAATCAGCTTCTCTCTTTCATTTTCAAATCTTAATTGAACAAACGGAAGAAAGAAGCTGATTGGTTGCCATGGGCAACTGCTCCACATTTTGTATGCTCCAGTTTTGATAATTTCCCCTTTAGGTCCCTGTCTACATATGCTGTAATACAGAATTAAAAATCTTACAAATCACACTATTTTTACAACAATTCAGGATCAGATGACAGTCTCCTAAATTAACCTTGTTTCTGATCTTACTCTTTAGAAGCAAATCTTTCTACAGTTTGAAAAGCTGTGCATGTATTGAAGTTTTCTGTGTATTAAACTTGCTTGTGGAAATACAAGAACTGCTGTTTTTATCATTATCCCTGCTGCTGATATTGATGTGCTATGATAGACAATAATTGATTCATGCCCTACACAAACACCTGCTTTCTGCATAACTTGTGTCTGCACACATATACAGTAGTTCTACACTGCTCACATTTGAAGTAACAGCCTTAGCAAGAATCTGTGCATTCACTAGAGCTAGACCCTAGAGATGAAGCTGATTTACAACAGGTTGTTACATCTTTTAGACCCAAACACACGGCATCCTTGAAGCTTACAGAATTATGAAATAAACAAGGCAGACATTCAGAGGCGTAGCTAAAACCTTCAGGGCCCCAGTGCAAGAAACCATGAAGGGCCCCCCCAACCCCCCACCGCCATGGCACCATGTGGTTAACAGGAAGGCAGCTGAGGTCTTGTGCACAGACGGGACTAACAAGGAAACCGGCATTTTTTTTACAAAGTATTTGTTTGTAATTGTTTATTGTGACCATTAATAATATGCCATCCATGGCAGTAAATGATGGATGGAATATTATTAATGGTCACAAATAAAGATTTAACCTAAATACTTTGTCAATAAATCCCTGTTGCCTCGATAATACTGGTCTGTGCGCAAGTGCAGATGCTGAGGTCGGCAAATTTGACTACGTTGGCATTCACGACAGAACACTGGTATCTGCGTATAGTATCGGGGCATTTACACGAGAATGAGTACTTGTGAAAATGCCCAGTATTGGCACTGACTGTAGCATCCCTACTTAAAAATATAATGCATTGCTGGGACTTGTAGTCCTGCATAGTTGGTGCTATTCTGTTCATTGTTAATAAGCTACCTGATATGTGGAATAGGACTATGCAATGTAGAACTGTCACTGATGAAACTTGTAATATTGCTGAGCAACTAATCAGTGCACTTACAAAGCTTAAAGTGTAGTTCCACTTTTGCAGTCAAATTTGAGAAAACCCCATCTATAGGTTTGTTATGTCTTCCTATTCACACAGCATACAAAAAAAATAATTTGTAAAAATATAGTTCTTACCTTTTAGCTGTTTCTTTGATGAAAGCCTTTGTGCAGATTCCAAGTTACTCTGAGCAGTTTGAGAGTGAAACTATAGTGTCAGACTGGACTGAACTTCCTGTCATTAACACACAATGTCTTGAGGGCTTTATTCCTTTGTTAGGACAGACAGTGTCAAAATCTAGTTTACAACTGATAATGAAATCTGTCTGCAAAGTATAGAGAGCCCAGGGTTAATTAGGGTACACATAACTTTGCACAACTCCCCTCCTTAACATTACATAGGGGGGATTCTAGATAGTATTTTTAAGCATGTATAAAATACTTAAAGATGTAAGCAGCAACTTTTTTTTTAAAGTTATGCGATGTAGATGGAAACATACAGTATAACAAACATAAAATAGGTGTTATCCCAATTTGGCTGCAAAAGTGAACGGCACTTTAACCAGTTCAGGACCTGTACCAGCCTCTAAAGGTGTTGCCCCCGCCATCTGCATGTGAATGAACATGTACGTAATAAGCAATTGTGCCTAGCATGGTAGGTATCGCCATGAACGTGGGAATGAGAGTAATAATTCTAGGGCCATCATTCACAGTTACCTCTAAAATGGTGAGCAGTAGTCTTTTAAAGCTTCGTCTATAGACAATTTTGTATACCATAATTTTTAGTGTATTATTTCCTAAAAATATTGATTTGATAAACATTTGCACAAATATGTGACATAAAAAAATGGGGCTACCATTTTTTTGTCTACAGGGGCTGCTTCCAGAAAATATACAATTTTTTCGAGGTTTTAAGTAATTTTCTATCCTAAAATTCAGATTTTAACATGTGTGTGATAATTGAAAAATTGCTCTGGCACTAAGGTAGTTAAAGTAGTAGAAAACTCTAACTTTTTTCAATAATGAATCCAGATCAAATAACATACACATTGTCCAGCAAAGTATTTCCTTTTTTCCCCAAGCACTTATAGTCATCATATTTCTGAATAGCTAGCTCCAACTCTCTAATCTCTGCTTTCTTGAAATTCCTGATGAGTACAGAATCACAAGGGACAGCAGTCTCCAGAAGCTGTCCATCTACTAGCTTAGAGAAGGGAGGAGTAAGGAGTAGGGAAGTGGCTTGTCTTGCAATGCCTATGTGTTTGTGGAGGCACACACAACTTACTAGCACACATAAGGATGGCTCCATGGGACCCTGCAAGAGAAAGGAGCCACCCTTAAACAGGATATTAGGACCAGTGCTCAGGGGACCAGCTGATTCTGCAAGAAACTAAAACTCTTCAACATCAAGGAGCAGCATCTATTACAAGTGATTTCATCAGCATTTTAAATTGCTTAAAAACCTTTTGCACTTGAATATCACTTTAAAAGAACCCATAAGCGCTGAAAAAGACTGTCTGAAAAATATTATTCTCTTCAATTTACTGAGGAGTCTATTCAAGAACTAAGACGCTTCACTGCTCCTAACAAAAGAAACATTACCCTTTTAGAGGCCAGGTTATGGGTAGAGAACAGGGTACCCCAATTGCATGAAATTACACCCTGCTGCTCTAATTTCTCCAAGCATTCTAAAAGATCCTTTATATAACTAAAATCAGACTCACAGCAAACACCACTAAGAGTCTCTTCACAGCAGTCATCACTAAGAAGTCAACTCATAACAGTTCAACTGAAGTGGAAGTTTATTGCACTGAAGCTGCCGTTGAAGCACAAGCTGCCCAAACAGAAGCACAAGCCATCCAAACACCTGTACAGGCAGAAGTGCAAGCTGCCCAAGACAGAAGGGTAAGCCACCCAAGCACATGTGCAGGCAGAGGTGCAGGTCACCCAAGCAGAAAAGCAGGGAGAAGCCCAGCCAAAAGTCCACCAAAAGAAAGGAAGTGGCAGCCATGGGTAAGCCTAAAGTTTTGGGACAAGCTGCAGATACATTATCTGAGAACCTGGGCTTCAATAGCCATGGCATTAAAGCAAGAGACTAAGAAGCAGGATGGAATATTGAGATCCGTGATGGAACAGACTGGCCTATCTTGTTTTGGGAACTGTAAATAGATTTAAATAAAAACCCTAGAAAAGCTGAAAGCTATTAAAGAGAGTGACAGAAACCGGAAAATAAAAACCTGTTGAGAGGGGGAGATTGGAAATATACCTGGTAAGAAGTCTAAACCACCTCCCTCACAGAAATCGACACACATCAACAATCTGCTCCCCACCCTATTGTTCACAGATGATGAAGATGCCTAAATGGAAGAGCAGTGTATGACCTTTGAACTCTTCTCATGAGAATGTAAGGATCGCCCCAAAGGGGAAAAGAAGGTCCTTGTGAAAACCTCGGTCTCTGTATCTGAGGAAGATGAGTCATTTTTCCTCGTGTGGCATCAGAAGGCCCCAAAAAGCTGTAAAGGCACTCTATTCAATCTCACAGACACAAAGCTGATGTTGCCGATCACTCTGTCCTGGGAGCATCACATATGTACTTGGCTGGCTGGACCAATTGTTCTGCTGTATTGATCAGGTGTTGGGGTAAGCCTTTAGATACAAGGATCTGATGCAGGGCTTTTTCCCACTCTGCAGCAGCCTCGGGTAGAGGCAGAGGCGTAACTAGAACCTTCAGGGCCCCGATGCAAGAAACTATGAAGGGCCCCCCAACCCCCCGCCGCCATGGCACTGTGCGGTTAACAGGACGGCTGCCGAGGTCCCCAGCAAGCGCGGGACCTCAGGCAGCCGCTTCAGTTTAAAAATTTAGTGCTGGCGTTCTGTCGAGAACGCTGACCTAGTATCTGCGTTTGCGCTCAGACGGGATTAACGAGGAAACCGGCATTTTTTTAACAAAGTATTTGTTTGTAATTGTTAATTGTGACCGTTAATAATATGACGTCCATGGCAGTAAATGATGGTTGGCATATTATTAATGGTCACAATTAACAATTTAAACTAAATACTTTGTGAATAAATCCCACTCGATAATACTTGTCTGTGCGCAAGCGCAGATGCTGAGGTCGTCAAATTCGACTACGTCGGTTTCTCGACTGAACACCGGTATCTGCGTTTAGTATCAGGGCATTCTCACGGGTATGAGTACTCGTGAAAATGCCCAGTATTGGCAGTGGTGCATCCCTACTTAAAAATGTAATGCATTGCTGGGACTTGTAGTCCTACATAGTTGGTACTATTCTGCATAGCTGTATAATCATCAGACAGCAATGCAGAATACCACCAGCTATGCAGGACTAAAAGTCCCAGCAATACATTATAATAAAGGTCAGCTATGCAGAATACCACCAGCATCACCGTTTTAAATCCCCCCCACTCCCCCCCCCCCCCCCCCCTCTATAAAGCATTGCTTGGACTTGTAGTCCTGCATAGTTGGACGATTATTACATTATAATGATTATACAGCAATGCAGAATACCATGAGCTATGCGGGACTACAAGTCCCAGCAATACGAATACAATACAATAATATGAAAAACAAGCACTGCAGAATACCACCAGCATCCCCCCCGAGGCCCCCCTTCCCGGTCCAGACTTACCTCCCCTCTCCTGCAGGACCTTCTTCCTCGTCTCGGCGGCCAGGGGGCGGGGCTAAGAGGAGAGGGTCCTCGCACGGCAGAATGTGCTGCCTGGCAGTGCCTGCAGCACATTCTGCTCCACTACTGGCTGTTAGCTTCTCCATCCCCGCCGCACAGCCGCCCATACATGCTGCGGGTGGCAGAGCAGCGGGGAAGGAGCGGCACGATCTCGGGGGGGCCTCTTCTTCCTCTCTGGGCCCCCCCAGCAGGCGGAACGCCAGGGCCTGGTCGTAATTGCGACCGCTGTGACCCTGGTAGTTCCGTCAGTGGGTAGAGGTGAAAACTGGTCTAAGCACAGAACCAGCTGCTGGAAAAGTACAGGTCTCAATTTTTATGTCTACCGGGTCCTTAGATGATGCAGAATCGGCAACTGGTATAACTGTTGCCTTGATAAAGTGATACTAAACTCAGGAGATAAATCTTAAAAATGCATTCAAATGTAGCTTCTTTGTGCATCACTCTGTGGTAGATACTCAGATCATCTCTGAATTTGTGCTGACATTGTTCTTCTCTTTGAAGGATGGTTACTTTTGTTCTGCATGGTTCCTGTGTGTATGTTGTAAACAGTTTTTGGAATGAGGATATTCCCGCTCATTAGTTAAGTGAGCATATGAGGAAGTTTGTAGAATCCCTGGGGTGGACTCACTTAGTGATATCAGAAGAAAAGAGAGTAATGAATATCATATAAAGAGTAATGGTACACCCACTGTCTTCTACACGTTATAGCCTTAAGTTTGAGGAGATCAAGAAAATTCTAAAGACATACTTACCTATTTTGCAGGGAGATTTGGATTTTAGGAAAATACTTGATTCGGATATACAGTTTATGACTAAACGAGCACCTACAATAGGTAATATCCTTTCTCCTTGCCTTTTTAAATCTCAAAGAAATAAGGACAATCGAGGGAATTGGTTAAAAACTACTGGCATGTATAAATGTAATTCCTCCTGGTGCTCCAGTTGTGACTTTTTAGGTGACGCACATAGGATAGTTTCCTATACTAACGGGACTACTTTTAACATTAAACAGTTAGTTAACTGCCAAACCAGATTTGTAGTTTGTTTTTTCTTGCATAATCTGCAATAAACAGTATGTTGGAAAAACTACTAGGCATTTATGTGTTCGTATTTTGCGAGCGCCATAATGGTGACACAGGGACTATGAAGATTCAGGTTATAGAAAGAGTTTAAAATCCACCTAGAGGAGAAGACAGGTTATCTTTACTGTCACAATGGGAGGTACACTGGATTGTACTGACCAGAACAAACTGAAGGGTACAGACAGCACATGAGTAAAACAGGCAGTGGAGGTTCACCAGAGTCAGCATAAGGTATAAGACATACAACCATCATTAACACACTTTCAGGTATAAGACATACAACCATCATTAAAGAAGCAGTCAGCAAGAAAAAGCAAGTGAGGCCCTTTCAGAAACCTCTGCACTAGAACTGACTGCAAGCTTTTAACCTGAACCCCTGGAGCTGCAAATTATGTTAACAAGGTTAGAGCATTACCTCTTTGTCCCTGGAGAATCATAGCAAAAACATTCAAAGGAGATGAAATTGCCGGGATTCTTTGTGTCCCCAGATACAGAAAGAAGTGTAACAGTGGAGTGGAGCAAAAGTCTAAAGAAGTAGCTTGCAGGATTGCTCCCATGCTACAAAGAATGCTCTGGCACAATCTCCTCTTGCCTCTCGGTAGCATTATACCAGGGAAAAACATGTCCTGGCTTCAGGAAACTGACTAAGGAACAAAGATTCCTCCCTGTCTTAAAGAAGTTCCTAGGTGAGGAAAATGGTGTTGCAAACATTAAAATGCAGTGTAACAGAGGGGAAGGAGAGAGAGCATCTGTCTCATTAGAACGTTGTTTATGAACATAAAAACAGAGATAGAAAAACAAACCCATACCCATTTGAAATTTAGAGGACCAGTATAATGCGGAGTTACAATGTGGTTACTAAAGTGAATCTCCGGATCTGATACTGCCGTGTGACACCAAGGAGTACAGTAGCTGCTGCAGTGAATCCCTGGATCTGGAGGTACAATATGGCAGCTGTTGATACATGATTGTTTTCAGTCTCAAAGTCTTGATTCAGCAGAACTAAAGAGAAATATTCTACGTTCTTTGGACACGAACAGGGTTATTCACAAAAGAGTGAAGAGTTTGGGGAGGACAGGAGAAGTGAACAATCTAGGCCAAATAGCTGATTTGGAAAAATTATCAGATTCAGCTCACTTTCCGGTTCAGCTATGTTGTCCTAGATTGTTCACTTCTCCTGCCTTCTCCAAACTCTTAACCCTTTTGTGAATAACCCTGCAAGTGTCCATTTACATCTGTGCTTTATATTGTGGTATGTCGCGCTTTAACACGTGATAAGGCAGCCTATTCATTTGAATGGGCTGCCTAGTGCACTAAAATGCAAAAAAATGTGCATGGTCCAATTTTTTGCAATGCAGTGGACCACAATGCACAGCAGTGTGTTCGCATGGGTTCCAGTGCGCTGCAACGTATCTGCATTGGGAAGGTGTGTTGGGGTACTGAAGGTACACCAATGCACATAAAGTGCATCAACAGAACGCAACAGTTGCCTACTCGTGTATGTGTGGGATAATAGTCACTTGGAGGAGCTGTTCCTTTAATTTACCTAGTGATTAACCTCCTAGAGGCAGAGCATATGTCCAGAGGTCTGCTGTACCCAACAATGAATCATAGAAGAAAAAGTATTTGGCTATGAAAGAAACAAATGACCACACTCTATGGGGTCTATTTATACAATTTAAAGAGCGATTGGCCCTGCAAATCTCTGTGTCAGGGTACCATGCACAGGCGTCCTCACACCACATGTAGGTACCCACGCAGGATGACCAAATTAATATGCCCACACTGGATAGGGTTATATGCACACAGTTTATTTGTTACAAAGCAAACAAAACTACAAACCACCTCAACCCCCACAGGTTTAGCAGTGAAGTAACAAAAACCACAGTTGGGACAAACACACCTACAGCCAGGGGGAACAGCAACAAGGAGGGGTAACAGGACAGCAGGCCTCAGGATATAGGAAGAGTGGTCAGGTACAAGCCGGGTAGTTAACAGGAGGGCAGCGCGGTACAGGAACAGGATTCAAGGAGAGTGGTCAGGTAACAAGCCGGGTCGTTAACAGGTTTGCAGATGGGTTCAGGTAGCAGGGTTCAGGTAGCAGGGTTCAGGTAGCAGGGTTCAGGTAGCAGGGTTCAGGTAGCAGGGTTCAGGTAGCAGGACATGGAAATCAGTCAGGTGCAGGCGACGCAATACTGAGCCAACTTCCTGACTGCAGGGAGGGCCTAAATACCCTCCCGGGAAGCACCAGGTGATGGGATGATCAGTCACAGCTGGGGCACACCCGCAGGTGAGTACTGGAGCTGCAGGTTCCTGACAGTTCCTGGCTGCTGGAAAAACCAGCAGACGAGCACAGGAACTGCAGGACCTGGCTGCTTGAAACACCCGCAGGTTTTGTGCGAATAGATGCACAAAAGGAATGTTCTAAATTTTCCCGCAGGTTTTGTGCGAATAGATGCACAAAAGGTATGTTCTACATTTTCTTTACAATTCAAATGTACAGTATTATTGGATATCATCTTGTAACAATGCATTATGAACACTACATAGCACCAAGGTGCAGAGAAAAAAAATATTTATTTATATATAAAGCAAATATAAAAGAACATTAGTTTTGTGCATTAATTCGCACAGTACATTTACAGAGATTCACAGGGCCAATGGCTCTGCAAATTGTTTATAAATAGACCCCTAAGTGTCAAGCTACTTTAAAACAACTGACTTCATATTGTAGCTGCTTAGCAATTGCTTTGAGAATGTGCATTCGGGGTAGTTTTTAGTAATGGTTGAATTATTAAACTAGGATCGCTCTTTGAAAATATGTGCACTAAAGCCCAGTCAAGTTTAAAAAAAATATCACACAACAATATAAATAAAACTGTAATTTCGTCAGGCAAATAATATATATATCTTTACCATGCTTCCACTTAAACACTTATTTCTTAGTATAAATAGTTGCTCTTGTGTATTCTAAAAAAACAACAACAATATGGAAACTTCCAACATACGTGGTGTAGGTAGACCTATCATCATCAATCATATATCAAAATTACAGAAGTCCCACTTGCCCACCTGCCATTTACAGGCCATGTACGTGTTACATCGCTGACGTATCCTGATGTTTCACATCCACCATCCAGCAGAACCATTTCTCCATCCTAAAGACAAAAAACCCAACATTTTAAAAAAAAATATTTGTTAAGTGTTTTTAATTATAATCTTTAGTTTTTATTCATCCTATACAGTACTTATTGTAAAAAAATTAAACTGAAGTAAAAATTTATTTTAGTTTCTCTCTTATTTCCAGTCTGATATAGAGATTGCATGCTCAAAATAATAGGATTTATGTACTCACCGTATTATCCTTTTCTTGGAGTCCATTGTGGGACACAGGAATTCTTAGACTGTCAGGTTATACTGCCGCCTACAGGAGAAATGGACACTGATGGCAAAAAAGCCATTGGCCAGCACATGATAACCCCGTCTACAACCATCATGTCTTAGTTTAGTAGCAAAGTAGTACTGAGCATGAAAGAAACACTGAGGATGGGGAACCTGAGCTCCTTGATGGCCTTCAAGGAAAGTATTCGTCATTAAAACAATCAAAATTTCTTTATCCTCAATTGAGTGACAAAGGGATTTTTACACTGTCAGCATGTCCAAAAGCAGCCCAACAGGGAAGTTGGCAACATAGCAATAAAGGCTAATAAGGCTCAAGAAGAGACAACAGAAAAATGGGGACTGTCTACGGCTCAAGAGCCACATAAGGTACCTAACACTGGAAGCTGGCAGTAGCTTTGTAAACTGGGAAAAGTTGCATAATGCTGAACAGAGCAAGAAGCACTCACAGATCTATTAGAGTGTGTCCTGATAGGACAGGGTGGTATCCGATTAAAAGTATATTTTTTGTGCAGCCAAATTGGGATAACACCTATTTTATATTTGTTACATGTTCCCATTCACATAGCATACTCTAAAAAAAAATTTACTTCCTGCAGTTTAAATTGCTTTTACGTGGGCTATGGTTGCTTGGCTTCTTAAGGGTTAAAATGTCTGCTTGCTTCTCCTTCTCTTTAATGTTAGGAGGGGCTGTGAGGGGTACAACACTGGCTTCACCATTCAAATGTTAATGAAGTTTATGAGAGAAATATAATCCTCAAATTTTAGTCCTAAGGCTTCATTCACACTTGCATTTTTGTCCTCTATATGCAAAGGAAAATTTGTCAGGCTAGATGCTGGGTTTATGCTTCTAGGTGTTTTAAATTACATGTGTTTACATGCATATGCATTTAGATGCATCTGGTACCGCATCCTAGTATCAAAATGGCATGCGTTTTGACACATTCAGAGATTCAAATCGATTCCTAGATGCACCTGACTTTTTTTTTTCTTACAACACAGATAAAATGACTGCAAATAAAAGCATCTAGATGCAAGGTGTGAATGAAGCCTAAGTCTTTCTATAAGGACAGATCACTGTGAAGGTGTTCAGAAAAATCTGGAATCAGCCACATGCCTGCTGCAACAAAACATCTAAAAAAGGGAAGAAATATTTTTTGGTATGCTGTGTGAATAGGTACACATAACAAACATATAGAAGGGTTCTCTCAAATTTGACTGCAAAACTGGAAATATACTTTAAGACCATAAGTTTGAATAATGGTCTGCCTGAGTCACCAAGAGGTGGTGAAGAGAAAAGCCAGTGTACCCTTATGGGGTCATTCTGGAAAACAAAAGGAATCAGCCTTTCTGAAGAAGCAGTGGTTGAAAGATAAGACTCACGGCCTGAACCACATACAGACAATGGGGGGAAATTTCCTTTGGTGAACTGAAGCCAGACAGGGGGATGGGAGAAAAATAATCGAAGTGAAATTCAAAAGCCGAGGTGAAAGGCAAAAAAATACCTAGGCAAGAAGGAAGTCCTGGGCCTCAACTCCTCCTCTTCCCTAAACAAGAAGGGGTACACTGCAGGATAAGGCGGCTAGTTCAGACACTTGCCTCATAGATGTGATAACTACAAGAAACACCACCTTGTCATTTAGAGTAGAGAGAAGAATGTCTTTAATGGCTTCATGCGATGATCTCTGAAGCGCAGAGAGAACCAGATTCAGATCCCACAGATTCAAATGGGGAACTAGAAGGGAGACTCATGTATAGAGGTCTAAATCAAGGAATGAAGGACCAACAGTTTCTTAAACAATATAAACAGGGTAGAAACCTGTGCTGAGAGCCAAATGCTGGTCCAGACACAGCTTCAGGAAGGAGATGATTTGTCCCATGGATTAACTCCTAGGGTGGAAGTCCCGTGACTTGTACCAAGTGAAGTATGCCTTCCATGTCTGATGATAATCCTTACTAGCATCATAGGAAACACACATTCAGAGATGCCCTGGCTCAAAAAGAAAACCAAGTCTTTAATAATCATTCTGTTAAAGCCAGCGGCTATGAAGTAAAATGGCAAAATGGTCTTTGGGACAGAAGATCCTGATAATCTGAGAAAGCCCACAGATCATTTGCCAGTAGTCTTACCAGGATGGGGGTAACATCATCCACCTGGGCCAGTCCAGAGCAGTGAGGGTCATCAAAATGTCCTCTATCTCAATCCTGCAAGGCAGACGAGGAAGACATTTCAGGGGATGGAAAATTATAGATCAGGGTATACTGATCACACAGAGTCACTGGAGCATCCAGTGCTTCTGCTAGAGGATCCCTGTACATGGAGACAAGCCTGTCTATTTTGTCACTAAACCTGGATGCTCGAAGGTCTACAATCAGGGTTCCCCACCTGCAACACAGGACCTGGAACACCATTGGGTGTAGGGACCGCTCCTCTATGTCCAGATGCTTGCCGTTGAGAAAGTCTGCCTGCCAACTGGCAGAAAATGCAGGAACTTGAAATTTTGCTCAGGACAGGATCTTAACCCTGTCTTGCCACAGTGAGATGTTTGATTCCTCCATGAAGATTGATATATGCCACTGCTGCAGCATTGTCAAACTGAATCCAGATTGGATAATCTTCGGACATTATAGTAAAACGCTGCAGTACAGCCAAATCACCAGAAGACCCAGGGTGTTGATCGGGAGAAGAGACTCTGACAAGCACCCCTGCATTAACAGGGTGATCAAGACTCCATCCCAGCCTGACAGGCTGGTATACGTCGTAGGTAACTTCAAGAATATGCAAATTAAGGAATTGCTTAATTTTACAGCTGGCTTCCTAAAATACCAGGCCAGAGTCAACCTGGTCCTTAGTGCCAAACAAATCGATCTATCCAGGGACCTGACTGACATGTCCCAAGACAACAGATCATAGCGATGTAGAAAGTCAAGCAACTCCTGGACTGAAAAGCTTGAATTCATGACCAGAACGTTTGAAGTTTCTCCTGTGGAACACTTTGACTTAGCTGTGTCCAGGACTAGACTTCAAAAGATGAGTCCTTTCCAGCGACTGAAGGTTCAGAATCCAACCGAACTGCCAAAACGTCTGAACAGGTCCAGGTCACGTTGTCCTAAAGAAGCCCACGCTGATGGTTCCCTTAACAGTAGGTTGTCCAAGTATGCCACAATGGGGGCTTCAGTAGAGTGAACTAGGGCTAATAGTAGAGCTAACACATTGGTAAATACTCAAGGTGCAGGTGAGAGGCCAAAAGTCAGGACTATAAACCAGTAGCGGAGGGGTCCCACAGCAAAACCTGTGGAACTCTGGCATATGTGACTAGGACATGTGACCATGCACATCATTTCAGGGGAGGAAAATTCATTTCCCTGATATCTTGTGAGATTACAGATGAAATTTCCCTGCAATGCTCTGATGATGTAATCTTCCCAGGATGCAATATTTGGGCACATAATTTGTGCCCAAGTGGACCAGTAAGTAGAAAAAAGAAACTGTAGATAAAATCAAAATATGTTTGTTTAACTAATGAATGTAAGATGGTTTCATATCAGAATGCAAAGCTTTCTACTATATATAGCCATTGAGGGGTTCTATATGCCCAGCATAAGCTAAGTAATTGTGTAAATCTTCTAGGGGAGAAGAGTGAGAACATGGGAAATGTCTGGAATATAAAGTTCCACTGGTCCTCTGAAATGTTGTCCAGGTCTTGCTCCCATTTAGCTTTGCAGGGAAGTACAACAGTCTGTGCATGCGATTTAAGTAAGGTGATGTCAATCAGTGACATCATACAGAAACATATTTTGTTGAGCCTGCACTACTTGTCTAAATTGTCAATATTAATAAAAGCTCAGTTTTGGGATCTGGAACTAATTTTAAAGTTGGTGAAAGGATTAAAAGGAGCTGTTATCAAATATATGGTAGACATGAGTTATTCCTGAAGCCTGCCACGCTGCACACGTTCCTAGTTTAGAGATTTCCATTAGACTAACATTATCCCAGAGTGGGTATGTTTAGTGTATCCTGTATAGAGCAGAAGAGTCTTCACTAAATTCTAAACTCAATGTACTAAGATCAAAGTGGGGGATGTTTTAAGACCAGAGAACCCCTGTGACTCTAAAGCAGGGGTTAAGGAATCCTGCCCCGATATTTGTAACATAAGAACATGTGCAGGGTCACCATAATCAAGTTAGTTGAGCCTGCCAGATGTTGTAGTTGGGCCACTACAAAATAAAACCACATGTCGGTGAGTTACAAGGCTCCTGCCTCTAAAGAATGTTGCAAGACATCTATCTTAATCCCAGCTTGTCCCTGTTTTCATATCAAATTCCCTGAACAGAGTATTCAAAATTTGAAAGCATTGTTTGGGCAAGCAGATAGGAGCATTTTGAAAAACATAGAGCAGCTCGGGTAGCCAGATCATTTTAACTAGATTTATTCATCCCACCACTGACAAGAGCAGCTTACACCAGCTTCTGCCCTTCATGCAAAGCCTGCCAATCAAGTGCTGAAGGTTTAAAGCGGACATTTACCCCCTTTCACTAAAAATCCCCTCAGCATGCAGGACCCCTGAGATAATGTGCATGGTCATACATTCTAGTTAAATGTGCCAGATTTCCAGGAAGTAAATGGTGAGATACATTGATCTGCCATTATTAAAAATGGCCACTGTGAGAAGAACGGGGAGGAAAAGAAAAATAAGGTTTGCAAAGAATGAAAAGCCTGCAATTATCTAAAAGTATGTGTTTGTAGATTGCCATTACTAAACATTTCCAAATGTGTATTTGTTGTCATTTCAAAGATATGAGTAAAGTTCCCCTTTAATGTAGCATAATCTTTAATTTGTGCAGATATATAGATATCCCAAAAACAAAATGAATAACCACTTTCAAAGAAGCTGCACATTTAGGCAGGGGCCCAGGCAGTGTGTCTGGGGGAAGAAGGGTGGATTCATTTCAATTCATTTACAGGCCTGAGAAGGAGCCAATTAAGGAATTAAAGTTATGGAGTAAAGATCCAGTGCCTCCTAAAAACAACAGCATATCATCCACATATAGGACCAGCATCTCTTCGAAAAATGCCCCTTCTAAAGCTCACAATCCCAGGGGAGTCTCTAAGGAATATTGCCAGCAGTTCCAGTGGAAGTACAAATAAAAGGACGGCCGGGGGTAGTCCTGTCTAGTTTCCCTAGCTGGATAAATGGGTTCCCCCCATTAATATTCACCTGCACCAGTGGCTATGCTACTGGTAAAAGATTTTGAGCCATGAGAGAAAACTGGGTCCCATACCAAAACAAGGGAGTATATCCCATAGATAGGGCCATTCGACCCAATCAAAGACTTTAGCAGCATCTAGTGACAGTACTGCTTAGTGCAAGGAATCTTATTTAGCTTGATCGGGGAGGTCATTCAGTATAGTCTTTAGGCCTTCTTCAGACCTATGTGTTGTGGTAATGTGCATTTTAGTAATAAAAGGCAGTGCATTGCTGTGCTATTTATTTAGAATTGCACCCCAAAGCACGAGTACAATAGGTGGCAATGAAGACACACTGCAGCGCATAACAAAGCAAATGTCTTGCACTGTGGTGTGCTGCATAAAAACATTTTTTTAAAAAGAAGTGCAGGTCTGTTTTTTGTTGCATTAATTGGCATTGACATATTCTTGATGAAATGGGTGCCTTGATCCAACACACATTAACTTAAATGCAGTAGCGCATCGTAATGGAACAGCACAGTGTGAAGGGGGGCTTGATATTTTAATCTGCACTGCTGGCCATGTGTTGTGTGGACTATGAGGACTTAGGAGGGGGCTCCCCAAAATAGCAGGCAGTATGTGTTTTGCATAGGTTTTAAGACACTTCCAGCTTATTAAATCTCAGCTGCTATATTATATGTTTGAGATTTTGGCAATATATTTTAAAGCAGTCCAGAGTTTATTAAGTTGGACTGTTTTATTGCTTATTTTATTGTAATATACTGAAAAACACACATCAATTGCCTTGAGGAAGATTTTAACTTAAAGGATAAGCAAACTTTGCAACAGCATTTTTTTAATGCCGGGCCGTGAGTCATTACCCTCCCCACCAGCTTCCCAATTGGCTAGAAAGCTGGCCCCATGCTTCCTCGTCACCTGGTGACGGCTTCCCGGCTAATCAGGAAGCCGGGCGGCGAGTCAGTACAAGCTGCCCAGCCTACCGGCTAATAAGGAAGCTGGGTTGGGAGTTATTACACGCCGCCCGGCTTCTTTAATGGGACTTCCGGTATCAGTATTTGTTATCGGCGAGCGCCTCAAAAAAGCCAATGTGGTGCTTATATTTTAAAAAGTTCAAGATGTATACTGGGTAGCTTTTTTTATGAGGAAGTAAGTTATATGATTGACAGAGGAATCACAGTAGATTAAGTTTATCTGGACTTTGCAATGGCATTCGATACAGTACCCCACAAGCGATTAATTTACAAACTAAGGTCTTTTGGCATTGAGGAAACTGTATGCACATGGGTAGAAAACTGGTTGCAGGAACGTATCCAGAGCGAAGTGATAAACGGCTCATTCTCTAAATCAGGGTGCCCATTAGGTCGATTGCGATCGGCTTACTTACCTGAGCTCCCTTCCGCGGTGCTCGTGTGGCTGAATGTGTCAGACGCTGCAGACAGGAAGGGGTGGGACACCTCTCCCCATGTGCAGCGTTGGCCACACGAGCATCGGGAGAGGACAGGACACCGCACCTGAGAGGAGACCTGGGAAGCTGCTGCGGTGCAGGTAAGGAAAGACAGCGAGGAGAGAGAAGAGACAGCAGAGAGAGAGAGAAGAGACAGCAGAGAGAGAGAGAGAAGAGACAGCAGAGAGAGAGAGAAGAGACAGCAGAGAGAGAGAGAGAAGAGACAGCAGAAAAAGAGAGAGCGACAGTAGAGTGAAGAGACAGCAGAGAGAGAGAAGATATATTTTAAAATTATTGACACAGTGCTAAAGGTGCTAAATTAGAACCAAAATGAATCAAAAATACCAGTGTTAAAGTTATTATCACAGTTCAATCCAAAGAGGATCAATCCAAAGATCAATCCAAAGAGGATCAAAGAAATGAACCATAAATAATTATATAGGTGAAAACCCCAGCATTCACAGTGAAATGAATTGATGCAATAAAAAGAAATTGAATTGATTCAATAGTAACAAAAGTGTGACACAATATCATAGATTGTGATAACAAAGTGAAAACGGCAATAAATTCTAACAGCTCAGGTGTTGACTAATACAACCTACTGAAATGAACTGATTCAATAATAAGGAAATGAATCGATTCAATAGTAGCAGAATAGTTTCTCATGTGATAAATTGTGACAAAATCTCATAAAATATGGTAATAATGAAAAAAACAATAAATTCTGGCAACTCAGGTGTTAAACTACTAACACAACCTATTCTGGTAACCTAAATGATCAATGCCACAAGTGAAACAAATTGTGATAATAACTTTAACACTGGTATCTCATTCAGTCATTTAAAAAAAAAGTTTAGTGCTATTCTTTGAGGTTTCGTCTTTCTGCTACCTTTTCGGTTTCTCAAACACTGGCTGCAAGGTACAGTATAGTTTCAGTACATGGTTATTTAGTCTAAGGCCTCATTCACACTTCTTAGAGTCAGTCCGTACAGATCTGTGCGGCATGCACTGCTGTATTGGGCCATTCCCGGGAAAGAGATGTAGTGCGTGTGATTGTACAGAGCAGCCTGTTCTTCCCTATGGGAGAACGTGGCCATACGCGGCCCTATGCTCACCCGAACTGCACATCCATGCGGGTGTCCGTGCTCGGACGCAGACAGGATCCATCCTGTCTGTGTCAGAGCATGGACACCCGGCACGGATGTGCAGCTCGGGTGAGCATACGGCCGCGTCCTCCCATAGAGAAGAACAGGCTGCTGCGTACAATCACACGCAGCACCTGTCCTTCACGGGAACGGCCCGATACGGCCGCGCACGTCGTACGGATCTGTACGAGCCGACTGTAAGCAGTGTGAATGAGGCCTAAAGGACTTTGCGTGGACCTATATGGGTTGGACTTGATGGACGTATGTCTTTATTCAACCCCAAATACTATGTAACTACTTCTACCACCTTTGTTTTTATTTTGTTCGTGTTTATTTTACCTTTGTTTACTATTGCTACTTTCAGAATGTGTGTTATGGTTAACTTAAAGTAGATTTCCAAATTTGCAGTCAAATTCGAGAAAACCCCCTCTATATGTTTGTTATGTGATCCTATTCACACAGCATAAATAAAAAAAAATGTTAAAAATTATTTCTTACCCTGTTTTGTTAAAGCAGACAAGGTGCCGATTTCATTTTTTTCTCAGCACACTTAGACCCCTCACAGCCTCTCCTAACATTGCAAAGAAAGATAAGCATGTAGAAATGCTAACCCTTAAAACCCTAACCCAGGTAAAAGCAGTTTAAATTGCAAGAAGCATTTTTTTTTTTAGCATATGTTATGTGAATGGAACATTAACTTGGCTGCAAAAGTGGAAATACACTTTAAAATATATTGGCAATGGCAAAAAGTGTATGCTAATTTTCTAAATTAGAGACATAGACACGCATCAGAGAGTTTGTTTAGCCAGCTTTCATTTGAAAAACCTAATGAAAGCTGGGATAACATATTTGTATTTCGGTACCACACAAATATTTTTTTTCTTCTCAGGCTAAAAGTGATTACTGACGCTTTTGACTGCAGTGCTGCATCAACCACAGACCTCACTGCATGGGTACTACATATAGAGGGAGGATGGCATGCCCTATGGATCCCCAGTTTCTGAGGAAGTGGCATTCTGCCATGTAAATGTATGTGGCTCTTTTAAGACACTCAGTAGTGACACTTCCCATATTCTGCAGTTACTGGCCTTATCTACTTAATGTTCCCTTGCTGTGTTGCCCTGTGCTTTCTCTAGTTGTTATTTTTCTTTATAAAAACCACTGTTTTTACCACTTTTGTGAGCTCTCTGCATATTTTATTTTATTTCAAAACTTTGTGCATATGTTCTATTTATTATGTATTAACAGAGCTGGAATGCATTGTAATACTTTCATGTATCACCAGTTTTTCTGTCTTGTTATTATACACTTCGATAAATGCAAAGTAATGCACTTTGGACATAAAAATAAACAAATAGGCTATACAATCATGGGTATGCCGCTAGGGAAGTCAGAAATAGAAAAAGATTTGGGGGTCATTGTAGACCACAAACTGAATGGTAGCTTGCAGTGCCAAGCCGCAGACCGCGTACCCGACTTGCGGGCGAAGCTCCACGCTCTGCATCTGTGTCGGATGCAGACCGCAGTGCAATTCCCTAATCTGCCGTTTACAAGCGGAAACTATCATAAGATAAGAATTATCATAAGATTATTTAAGAGGGTGTGTTTAGGGGCGGAGTTAAGGCCGGGGCAGGGTAAGGGTTAGGTGGGGCAACTGGTGGCTAGTGACTCTTAAGGCCTGGCTAGTAGCTCAGGACTTGAAATTTTTAGCCCTGTTATACACTATTACTAAATTTAATTTGCAGGAATAGAAGGCACATGTATAGGGGCACTCAGGATTCCCTACTTTTAGTGAAAGGTGGAACCAGTCCCATCCTCAGAATCATCAACAATAACAATACAGGAGCATTGGGCATACCAACAAAAAGCATTTTCTGTAGTTGAATGTCTGGAGGGACTTATGGGGCAAAAAGGAGGGGTCATCTGGGACATCTGGAAATCAAGTTAAGGGTATATATAGAGTTAGGTCAAGAGTGGCACTGGATCTTAATGTTGTTTAAATTCTCGATGAACTAGCCAACAGATGATGAGTCTCAGAAAGACAATATAGCAGGAATGCTGCTGCTAAAATCCAGGCCCCCTATGCCCACTACGGAACCTTGGGTAAAACTTGAAGTGTAAATAAAAGGGATGAAGTTCTTTTCTAAAACAATGAATCGGTAAGGCACTTAGATGTAAATAATCCTTTTCAAATCTATTAAAGTTTGGTAGCCAATATGATTTAAAATCCCCCTTTCTTTAGGACCTTAGCTATCCCTCTCTTAAGGGCCTCAAATGGAGAAGCACAGATAAACACAAGCGATACACTGGACTTCTGCTTCTCCAAACTAGTGATGCATGGGGGTTGATTTACTAACCTTATAAACACACCATGAACATGTATACACCTCTGTAGTGTGTTCCCTCCCAGCATGATCTATGGGTGGAATCTAAACACCTTTGTAGTGTGTACACACCCAGCAGGTGTGTTGTGCAAAGCCAAGCATGAATTGCAATGTGATGTTGTGTAAATTAGCTCTATGTTGTGTTGCTTGCGTTGATGAATGCAGGAATGTAAATGCATGAGCTAACCATTTTTGTCTAAACTGTGAAGCAGCATTACATATGCATCATGTGCATGATTTTTGCATATATGGCATTAGTGGAAATATGCTTTTAGAGACTTTTTGGTTGATAAATAAGTTTTGCTGTGTGAAAATCACACGCACCTGGTGCGTGCGTGTGTTTAGGTTAGTAAATCACCCCCATGGTGTCAGAATCTGCCACAAACAATGCTTATCTATTGAGAACCCCCAAAACAAGTTGGATACCAACCTTTATTAAAGATTAAAAGATTAGCTACATCTTCCAGCTTTACCAATTAATTGTTCTGCCACTCCGTCCATCTATTTCATTTTGATTAATGGAGCTACAGTTGCAGAAAATAGAACTGTCGCGGATTACTGTAAGAATATCAGTCCACCCATTTTGCTGCAGCAATGACAAAAGAACAATAAATGTAATCAACTTTAACCTCCAAGCTAAATTGGATGATTTACTTGAGCAGATGTTGAAAGGGAAACTATAATAGTTAGTTTTATTGAGTTTGTTTGTTTTTTTTTTTAAGTTTTTAAAAATGTTTTATGCATTTTACTATTGCAAAAAGAGACAAGTGGTGGTCAGATCCTGGGTATTAGGTGCCACACCCCTATTTTAGTCAAAAAAGGAGGAAAGTGGGGCTTTTAAGGCACCAAATCGACGAGTCACAAAAAAATGTCAAACGTTGGCTAAAAACGTTAGTTTCCCTCCTGCTTTGGATCAAACTATTTGGAAGTCAGATGGATTTGCGGATTTGAGGCATTCGCTCTCCTCTCAATATTTTGATCTACCAAATGAATCCTCTATACCCAGTCACTGCTGCCTTGGCTTCTTTTCCCACTGTCTGGGGGCATCCATTTCCTCGTTTTTGGCTACTATGTCAAGCGTGCATCCACTGGCTCTGCTTGGGGTTGATTACCCCCTTTCCTGATGACGCGCGAGATATGAGCGAAACGCGTTGAATATTCACTATCATCCACCCTTCGGGTTCCAGCTATGATTTTACGAACTACTGACGTTATCCAATTCCATCATGTATTTCAATTGATGTATCAATCCAATGCCATATATGTCATATATATATATCATGCTATATATCAATTTAGTTATGCCATATATACTCCAAATTTGGAACTAAGTGGATAGAGTGAATATTGGGGGTTTCAATGTTTGTCTCTCCAGTTTTTATCATAGCCATTTATTTTTTCCATTAATTATTAATTAATAAAATAAAGTTTTTAGCCAACCTTTGACATTTTTTTATGACTCGTCGATTTGGTGCCTTAAAAGCCCCACTTTCCTACTTCTTCCTTTTTATGCATTTTTCTACTACTGTTACTGTTTATCTCTTCATGTGCATCAAGTTCTTGAGAAACCATTTTAACTTTATACTTAGTACTCTGGATAGAGTTGGGAAGGGATAGAACATCAGACAGGTTTTAATCTCTATGTGTGAATGCACTTTACTTCCTAAGTGGTCACTAGGACAGGTACTAAAGGGGAATTATCTTTACGGGCATAAAGATATCAATACTGTGTTACGTGAGGAGGGTTTAGAACCTCTGTCAGTTTTGTATTGCTGTCTGTGTCCCCACTGGCAAGCCTCTTCTCATTTCCTTTGTGGTTCCCAGCAGCAGATCAGCAATGGCAAAATCAATAAATAATATCTTATCTACACTTCACCAACCTTGATTATCTGGTTGTTTTTCACATAATGCAGAGTGTTGGCTCTGTCTCCTCCAGCAACAACAGGCAGGTAAGCAAGAATATCAGCTCCCCGGGCTCGGCACTCAAAGTCAAACTAATTGAGAATAAAAATATGTTTAATATTGACATTATATTGACATTTTATGAATGTGCTGTTTTGATCTGTAAACTCTTTCACATTTAACAACAGTTACATTCAGATTTGGCACATCTTCTGTAATATGAGGATCTCGCACTGTATAAATGAATTTTCCTTGTTATCTAACAGCAGTTTTTAAGAGAAGGTGTCCTGTTCCTTATGCTGAAACGCAGACTAAAAGTGTAAAAAAGACACTTGAATGGGGGAAAAAGTTAGGTATTATACTTACCTTTCCTCCAGCTTCAGTAGTGCAGGGGGTGACATCATCATCAAGCAGACAAGATCCCAGGGAATGGCGAGTCGACGTCTCAAGTGAAGACTGTGCAGGACAGAGCTAGGAGCATCTTCTCACCCAAATATGAGCTACTCTACATTTCCCAATCATAACAGGAGGAGGATGTCACCCTTGCATAGACAGTGTAGGCAGAAGCTGGAGGAAAAATTAATAAATGATCTAACATTTTTCACCTACAAGTGTTTTTTTTACTTTTCATCAGCATTTTAACAGGGGAGAGGGGGCTACATTTAAAAAGTAGATCTTGCATTTTAGCTGCAAGGTCTGCTTTATTGTGTCTCACTATACGCTAGATATGAGATTCCATTTAAAAAAAGTAATCACATTTTACATAGCTTTACAAGTACATTCAAGTAATCCATATTCTTCTCTTTATATTATTTACAAAATACTTTTTTTTTGTACATAAAACAAGTGCTGTTACAAAGTGTAAACAATGATCTTTCAGTCAGTATATTTAAGTCCTGAGGACATTTTAATTCTCACCTTGGCATATATGAAAGCTTCTTGAATAGGAGCCTTGCTGCAATACATGGTTTCTATGAAAGCCTAGGAAAGACACAGATAAATTATTTAAAGTGTATCTATGGTCAACAATTAAAAAACATATTTCATGAAGCACTTTATTTCAATGTTCTCTAGCATAGTAGTTTAGCATATAATGCTCCACAAGTTGTTAGACTTACCTTTGATGCATCCTGCAAAATAAACAGCCCTGATTCCAGTCACACATAATTTTTATGCCGCTTGAATATGCTCAGCCGTGTCACCACAATGCAGACTGCTTTGCGCAGGAACTACAATAAAACGGCAGGATGTTGTATGCATCCAGATGTTGAGCTGTGATGTCAGCTGTAACCCTGCTTTCTACTTTTTGTTTATATGTCAATCAGTGCAAAACCAGACCTCTCTTACCTGGAGTTTGGCAGCAGTGACAGTTCATCAAGCACACTCAATATAGAAAACCCCCTCTTCTCTGAAACCATCAATGTGGGTCCCAATGCAAACTAAATGCATATTGAAATTAATATTTTTACATTCCTGTACTTAAAGAGAAATTAAACACTCAGTTGTTTGTTTGTTTTTTGCATATATCTACTGCTAGCAAGCAATAGGTATATGCAAAAACATAGAAAAATATTAACAAGTTACGGTACCAAATAGGTAAAAACACAGTGTAAGTCAATACACTGTGCACAGGGACAGATACCGTGGGACACAGAAGACTCAGCAGGCAGCGCTAGAGGGACTCCTGAAAACTACTGGAAAGAAGAAGATGATCGGATCAAGAGGCATCATTCAAGGTAAGTCCTCAAAGCAGCATTGGGGGGAATTGTGACTTTAATGTCACTTTAAGTATTAACTTTTTTTTTTTTTTACTGTTGGGGTGTGGAAGGTTTTGTAACCACTGCTACAGAGCACTATACAAACTATGTTTAGCTACATTGTAATCACCTTTATTTTGGAAGATGAACCTACTACATCTTGGTTACAAAGCTTTTAGCAAATGCAAATTAGCTGATCTATAGTACTGGCTGTGGATAGGGCATTAGTAATTACGGAGAGATACAGGTTGTCAAAATGCAGGTGCATGTTTGAAAATGAACCAATCTATATATGTTACAATTAGAGGTGCACTGAAATAAAAATGTCAGAAACCAAACCGAAATGGAAAAAAAAATGTCAGGTCAAAACCGAAAAAAAAATTTTTACTATATCCACAATCATAAATGGGCGGGAAGTGATGTAGATCACTTCCCATTCATTCATAATTGAGGACACAGTAAACATACTATGCCCTCAATTATTTACAAATACTCACCGATCACTGAGTATTTGTACCCGCTCTCCATCCTGACACGCTGTCACAGGAGGCTGGGCGGGCTGGTGCAGGAGGAGAGCTCAGGCTCCTGTGACAGCAATGGCTGTCTCCGCCTACATCGCCACTCTCCTGATCTGTGACAGAAGGCTGAGCGGTGCGGGGGAGGAGAGACACCGGCCACACACAACGCTCTCCTCCCGCAAAGCTAGGCCTCCTGTGACAGTTTCTCTCCTCCCCGTTGGAACACAGAGCAGCGCCCAGCGGGGAGGAAAGAAATCACAGATGCACCGCTATTTCGGCCAAAAAATTGTACTTTCCGCATTTTGCCAAAAGTGCCATTTTCGGCCTATATCTTCTGGCGGCCGATATATTGGTGCATCCCTAGTAACAATTTTAATGAATAATTCAACTGATCTATTTTGATTAAAGTTTCAGCGTCAACTATATTACATTATGCATAAGCAGTAAAAAGATGAAAGTTAGACCAAAGTGAGTTAAAACATATAGAGAAAAACATTTTCAATAATAAACTATAATTTAATCATTCAGTAGAGGGCAAATGTTTGAACATCCCTGGCCAAATTACATTTGATTTCAGTGATTATTTTTTATCCTTTGGAAAAAAGAGTCAACCTTTTTTGCACAACAACAACAACAACAACATTGCTGTAATCATGTTTTTTTCCATCTTAGCTTAATGCTCATTAAGACTTGCTTCCCCTTTGCTCTGGCAGTCTATTGTCCTGTGATTCATCATGTCCTATACAGCACATGAGGACGCAGATGGACATTCCATACCTGGAGTGGGGGAAGAGACAGACTGGAGGGACTGGTCTAAAGGCCAGCTGGCTGTGAGGTTCAGGTGAATATAACTACTATTTTTGTCCCTGGACGAAAACGAGCTACCCCCACACGGTAAGGGTTAAGAATATGTATGTCCGGAGTTCTTCTTTAACACAGATTTTTAGCTGCCATAAAGCTACCAGAACTAAAAGAAATATTGTATTATCTGAATTCCAAAAAGGTTACAGATAAGGTAAGTATTACAAGAGTGATTAGAGTTTCTTACATGTGATGTGATATGGCCTGATTTCTTCATAAGTTCCAGTTCACCTTGAGACTTAACTAATCGCAGTTGTTGGATGAGATGTTGTGGGGACTTAATCTTATTCCTGCACTTTGCCTTGGATGCTATTATTTGTTGCAGAAGGCTAGAATGTGAGGATGAATTAGATGGTCTAACAAAGTCATACCATAGCGTCAGTCCTTCATCTGAAAAAAAAGAGAACATTTAGAAAGGAGCATTCATAATATCTTAGGGCCCCTCATACCTAGTTACTGCAACACATGACAGGATACTATGCACGTGTTAGTACAATGTGGTGCCATTCACTTCCAATGGCACCCCAATGAACTAAGATAAATGTACTTGTGTTGCAGTGTACTGGCACAAATGGTAATGCACTACAGTGCGTTGCAGTTTGTGGTGCACTGTATTGAACAAAAAAGTGCCTTAACAGCCCATTCAGATAAATGGGCTGCCTTAACATAACGTGCAGTAATGTGTGCGCATTAACACAGTGAGCTAGAACAGAAAGGTGTTAAGGAGCCATAGAGCAGACCTATCATTAGATCTTTTTTTTTTTCTAGTTTAGTAAATGCATACTATAATACTAATGGACAAATGTAACACTTACATGCAACTATTACCTCTCAAAGGAATCAAAATTATTCTCCTGACAAAGCCTTCATCTGTCTTTAAGAAAATATTCAATTTTTAGACTTACCGTAAAATCTTTTTCTTTAAGCCCATTGAGGGACACAGGAATAGTAAAACAGTCAAATGAATTGCTGCCACCTAAAGAAGTTTTGCACACTGGCAAACAGAAAAAAAAGTTGAAGGCCAAGCCCTTAATACCCCACCTACAGCCTCTAGGGCCAAAAAAAAACAAAAACACACAGATGGACAGGACCTGTGTCCCTCAATGGACATAAGATGTTATGGAAAAATATGTTATGGTAAGTGCAAAAATCTTATTTTATTTATCCTCTGAGGAATAAAATAATTCAGGAATTGTGAGACAGTTAGGATGTACAAAAGCAGTGTGACTGAGGGATGGGCAATAACCACCGACGGAAGATTGAACCAGGAGGCGTCAGCAACAACCAGAAAGACCAATGTCTGAATTTTAACCAAAAGAAGTAAAGTTCGTTACAGGACAGGGGAACTTCCAACGTCACAGGGAAGGTCATACAGCAATGCCACATCTGAGGACACTGAGCCTGCACCAGCACCTGCTGTGAACCAAGGCAATCAACAAGTGAAGGAGCATCAAAACAGATCCCCAAAAGAACATTAGCATGGATGGGGGAATAAAGCCAGTGTATAGCCAGCTTTAAACTTCGGACCCTAGGCCTAATGGTTTTACAGCACCAAAGTGATGTCCCACATAGTCCAGGTCAAGGGACCTACTCACAGTGGCAAACCCCAAAGAAGCAGGAAACTGAACTTGATTTGCTGACACGAGGACAGCTGTGAGACAGTAGTCCTCCCATGAAGGGGGAAAGTAACCACCCCCAGGCCCTAACAGACTAAGGGTTCTAATCAGGCACAATTAGATCCATAGGGCTGCCTGCCTGTATGTCTTTGCACCAAGTCCAGACTCCAAGGGGGAGACTAAGGAAGACCGAAGGTAAACAACAGTAGGAGAGGCAATGTAAAGAGAGTAAGTCCCAAGTACCCCACTAGTGCAGGATACTACTGCGAGAATTTAAGCTGGTCAGCCTCACTTGGTGACTGATAGTTACCAACACTAGACATATGCAGGGGCTCCAACTGATGGAAATTTGCAGGAGTTGGGCCCTTCAAAGAGAATTCTGGTTATTAGAGTCCAGAAAACTGATCTTCCTAAAGGAAGGTCACCAAAGCGTCCCACAATGGGGGTGCCAAAAAAAAGCACTAGCGCTGACATAAAGTTCAGGTCTGTCAAATCTACAAGTGTCCCTGAAGGACACTGAGGGAGCAGCAATCTGCTAGGGAAGGGAGCAGTGGAAACTGGCCCCAGCTTACTCTGTAACTCAGAGTCAAGGTCCCTCCAGGAAAAAGATCAGCATTATCTAAAAATACAGATTTTCCCTGTGGAAAAAAACAAAAAACAGTACTTGGTTTTGCTGTACATGTTTAAGTTACACTAATAAGCTTTGTGGTAAGGTAGCGAAAAGATTGGACTATCTGCTGTTATACATACTGCAGTTATAGCATGCAAGGGTTTAACATCCCCGCAAAAAAATAATTGTTTTGCTTCTTGGCATGTTATTTACAATTGCTGTTTTGTAGACATAATTGGTATTTATATTCTTGTGGGAAGAGGTGTCGCTGTTGGTGTTTTTAATAATGTGCATGTAGAGGGATTAGACAGACAATGTTTTACTTTTCCAGCTGTCAAAAGTGTTTTTATATGGTCTGTCAGTGTACCTAGAACCCAGATAAAAGGGGTTTGTATCGGCCTTCAATAAATACCTAAATAATTTACAAAATGTTTAATGGTGGTAGCAACATTAGCGATAAACTGTTTAAAATTAACTCCGTTACAAAAACTAGAGGCCATCACCTAAAATTGGTGGAAAAAAAATTCCAGCACAAGGGGCGAAGGGGGTTCTTCACAGTAAGATCAGTTAGGGTCTGGAACTCACTGCCACAGGCGGTGATTTCAGCAAATAATGTGGAATTGTTCAAGAAACTTTTGGACGATTTCTTAAGGGACCGTAATATACAGGGGTACAGGTACTCCTAGAATGAGATCCTAATAGGTTGGACTTGATGGACTAATGTCTTTATTCAACCTCAAATACTATGTAACTATGTAACTATGTAACTATGTAACCTGCCCAAGTTTACAGAAAAATACAGTGTGGTGCTAATAATAAATACCACCACTTCTACCTCTTATAACCATCCAAAGTACAATGTGCAATACTTCCCAGTACATGATATTCACAATATACCATGTATCATACTGTGTTAACACTATTTATAACACTATGCTATATATAAAGTATTATATACAATAGTGTTTACACTATTGATTGTATATTGCGCATTGCACTTTATATATAGCATTATCACAAGTGTAATAGAAGTGCATATTTTGGGTAGATATATATGATACATAGTGTATTGTGAATATAATTTATTGGGAAGTAGTGCACTTTTCAGCTCTCCAAGATACTACAGCCAGCCTAGTGACCTACGTTTCTCTGCTACAGTAAGGCAACAGAGCAAGGTTACCTCTCTTTACTCAGCCTGTAACTGGACAGTAAAAAAAGAAAACAGAAAGCCTCTGATGAGGCCATCCCTCTGTTCTCTCATCAGCAGGCTCCTTGTCAGCTGATATGCTTGTAGCACACCTATTTGGTCTCTGGTGCGGCTATCCTCCTCCCACTCTTCTGAGTGCTGCTGTGCATTTGATTTCAGATACAAGCTGAAATAATTTCAAACTCAGGTATTCATACTATTTGCAGTGTACGTGAGCAGTCATTTGGGTACTTAGTGGCGGGGACGTACAGTGTACGTTCCCCGTCACTAAGGGGTTAATATCTACCATTGTTTAAGCATATTTCCGAGTTCATTTTATTTTCATTAGGTCTGCATTTAGTCCTGCAACAACTGACTTATTACATAGTTCAAGGCAAATTTAGATATTGAAAAATATGACCACCTTAACCTAGAGATGGCTTAATTACAGCAGAGAAACATCAAAATCAATTCTTTGTTTGCACACTGTAAATTTCCTTTTAAATGTAGGATCAACATACCAAGCAGCTTGGGTACTACATGTTTAAAGTCTTCTATTGGGAAAGCCTGGTCTACACCAGTAAGTGCAACTGTTCCATCTACTCCAGATCGAGGCCCATCCCATAATTCCCGGCCGGGGTCTCTGCGTGGCACAAATAGTGTGGCTGTATGAGATGGTAGTACATGCCCTGGTTTAGTCTGTAAAAGTAGGATACTTTCAGGCTCTAGAAACCCACACAAGTAGAGGAAATCATTGTGCTGATGAAAAGGAAAGGGAATGTCACTTGTCATGTACAGTGTTGAGTTTGCAAAGATGATAACGGCATGATCTGTCGATGCACAGAGGATTTCAGATTCTTTTTGGATAAGAGCCATCAGTTTGTGACGACGTAAGGCATATTCTGTTTGTGTTAATCCTGGTGTGACCTCCCCTGTAAAGAAAGAGAATAACAGTAACTAATCACAGAACATACGCTTTTTGTAAATTAATTTTATACAGTCTTATAAGTTCTCACCTATTACAAAATATAACATAAATATACAAAATATTTTGCAACCTAAAAGAAAGAAATATGCTTTGCACTAATATTATTTTGGAAAAAGTTCTGGATTTCTGCAGCACTTTACAGAAAAGACTGTAATAAGATAATATAGAAGGAATGTATGATGGGGCACTACATTGCCAACTTGAATGGGCAATATTGTTAGCCTGCGTGGTTCCTAATTAAGGAATCCCCATGACTGCCATTTATGGTGACCAAATTAGGTTTGTTAAGAAACAAACCTGTCAGGTGTGGCTGTCACTGTGACTCGCACAAAGAGAGGCATGGTGACAGCTGTGGATGACAGTTTGTACAATTATTAATTACAATTGAAATAATTTGATCAAAAATGAGTGTAAAATAACTATAAATACATTTTTTTATTTTCAATTTTCATTTGTTAGCATATAATAAAAACACGAGCATCATATTAATTTAAACAGTGTACTAAAATTTTTTATTTGTTCTGAAAAAAAGTGTGTAAAACTTATTTACACACATACTGATGTTCCTAAAGCCTGTCTGGCATTGAGGCTTCAAAAACCTATGGTCACACAAAATTCAATTTTATGTGTTTGCACAGGATACAATGCTCTGTAGTGGAATATAGCCCATACAAAATGTCCCTAACTCCAACAAGTTGATCTGAATGCGCTGTTTGATTGGGTGGCTATGTAGCAAATTAGATTTAATGCTAATTAATGTAAATGCACCATGCACTCTAGGAGGTGTAAAATTTAGACAATCAATGTTGAAAAAAGATAGAGGTGTTCTGGTAGATCACAGACTTAAATCGGAACTAAACACACCAATAAACACTTTCCTAAAACAGTTACTTTACAGACATGCCTCTGGTGATAACAGATCCCAGTTCCTAGGGTTGTTAGTTCTCAACCAAACTTTCAAGCCCTCAGATGGCTGGTATCAGATCTGATCACATGTGCAGCACCATGGCAACTGCAGATCTAAACAGAGACTAAGATGGCACCCTCCTTGGCTGTAAAGGATAGAAGGTTTCAGATCTGATCTAATAACATCATGCAGTGCCAGTCTGTAGCTACTAGAGTGAGCAAGAGGCTTTCTTCTGTAAAAAGAAGTAGGGATGCACCGAAATTTCGGCTGTCTAAACATATCGGCCGAAAATGGCACTTTGGGCAAAATGCTAAAGATACCATCTTTCGGCTGAAATTGCGGTGCATCCATAGTTTCTCTCCTCCCCGATGGGCGTTGCTCTGTGTCCCCTCTGACACAGCACAGCGTCCAGCGGAGAGAAACATTCAGGCAGCCGAGCAGGGCGGAAAGGAGAGCGGTATCATTCCTGTTGTCACAGGAGGCCGAGCTGTGACAGATCAGAATGGAGAGCGGTGTGGGGGCAGAGACAGCTGTCAAAATAGATTGTTCATTCATGATTGTGGATATAGAAAACACACTATCTCCACAAGTTATGAATAAACAGAAACACTCAGTATAGAGGCTTCCTGTTCATTCATAACAGGGGCTGCATAAAAAGAGATTGTGTCCTCAATCTGTTTTTTATTGGCCTCTCTCATCTTTTTAAGTGGGAGAACTTGCACAATTGGTGGCTGACTAAATACTTTTTTGCCCCACTGTATATATATACACACACACATTCATATATACAATGTTTAAAATACTATGAGGGGAATTTACTCAAACTGGAGCAGACAGAATCTGGAACAGCTATGCATAGTAACTAATCAGCTTCTATCTTCAGCTTGTTCAGTTAAAGTGACATTAAAGTAAAAAAAAATGTTCCCTCCCCCCATGTTAATGTTAGCACTTACCTTAAATGATGTCTCTTATTCCGATCTTCTTCTTCTTTCCTGATGTTTTCATCTGTCCCTCCAGCGGTGCGGCGGCTCTCCGATCCAGCGCTGACTGCTCTGTCTCTCTGATCCAGCGGTGTCTGCATGCAGGTGCACGCGTCTATACACTTACCTTGCGTCTCTGCTCGTCTCCCGCCCCGAGAATCCGAACTGGGCATGCGCCCGCCCCAAGATGCTTAGCGGCCGCCCAAACAGTTTCGTTTTCTCGGGCGGGACCGCGCAAAGAAAAAAAGGTAGGTTTAAACCGCTGTTTTAGCTGGGTTTTTTGTTTTTTTTTAAACTGCTTGCCTATATCTACTGCTTGATACTGCTTGATAGCAGTAGATACAGGCAAAAAAACGGGGGGGTTTAGAAGCCCTTTAAGCATTGAAAATGAAAGCTAGAAGCTGATAGGTTGCCATGTATAGTCTGCTCCAGTAAATTCCACTTTATATGTTTTCAATATGGTATGGCCAATCAGATACACAGTATCATTACTTTATATAATGCTATCTTATTAACAAAAAATGTACCCAAGCATAACGCAAACGCAAGAAAATATATACTGTATGATACCAAAATATTATACAAAAATATAGTTACAAATTGCATATTATAAAAAATAAAGTAAACAAGCAAACTGAATTGCATCATTTAGACCTGGAGCTTTGGTTGCTTTTAAACTATAGATCCATCTGCTTTCACATTCCCAATTCTCTCAATCCAACAAATAAACTAAAAAGGGAGCATGGCTCATTTTATATTGAAAAAGAACTGAACTTCTGCAAACAAGTTATCAATTTGTCTTCCCAATCATTGTCTGAACATGAAATAAAATTCTTGGAAAAAGGTCTAACTTTCTGTCCAGAAAGAAATATGGATTGGTTTAAGACAATAAATGACCTACACCTCTTTGTGCAAAACCTTCTGTAATGCATGACAAAAGAGAGGAGACTCTATTAGTGAGAATAATCTATGATTAATCTCAAGTAAGTCATAAAGACTATAAAATATTTAAAACTCTAATGGAATAAAGGGGGGAATGGAATCTAGAAGACTTTAGAAGATGAAAACACAACTGGGATTTTTCTTTTACATTAACAATAATCAAGAAACACTTCCACATCATTCCCGATTCACCAACATATCCGCCTTTGTTGGCCAGGTGACCAGAGATATTGAGTCATTGTCTATCAACTATCATCTGGACAATAACCTAGATGCTACAAATTAGGAAGCTTTGAACTTAGGCTGACAAGGGTGGAAATGTGGTGATTATGGACACTGCTCTTTATCAGAAAATGTGTATGGAAATTCTGTCATATACTGATTGTTACAAAAAGGTATCTAGCTTTGCACTGGGGAGAAGCACAAATGAATTGCTCCAGTTGATTGATTTTGCTGAAGATAGAAAAATGATCTCCCCGGAAGTGAGTACATTTTTGAAAGTAAATTTTGCGGTCACCCCTACATTTATGTCCTAAGGTGCACAAAAATATGGTTGATCCACTGGGATAAGCAATTGTTTCAGACAATGGGTCTCTTACAGAAAATGTTAGTATTTACAATGACCATTTCTGCAAGAATCAAGTAGAAACCCAAACGTTCTATGTAAGGGATACTTCACATTCATTAAATAAACTTCAATCTAGGCATAAGGATGGTAACATTTTAAATGAAAAAAACATTGGGCAGCATGATTACTGTATTACTTACAAAATATTTAGGTTTGCAGAGTCCTACTACTCCGGGTGCAAGGTTCGGTGATAGGGACTACTTGTGCCCTATTCTATGCTGCCCTATACCTGGGGGTGGGAACAAAACTTTTTTTCTTAGGCTGACCTGTCAATGTACATGTGCCAGGTTATCTCGTTGCACAGGTATCTTGATGATGTCCTCTATTTTTTTGGACAGGTTTTCCCTAATTATTATTATTATTATACAGGATTTATATAGCGCCAACAGTTTGCGCAGCGCTTTACAATATAAGAAAGACATTAAAATTACAACACAATTCAAGACAACACGAGGGCCCTGCCCCTGAGGGCTTACAATCTAAAAGGGAGGGGGAAGTGATACACGAGGAGGTAGCTGTGTGGGGATGAATTGTTTGAGAAATTGATATTTCGGTGGTTAGGTTGAGGTCGGATAGGCTTCCCTGAAGAGATGAGTCTTAAGGGAACGCCTAAAGTTAGTCAGAGTAGGAGATAGACGGACAGGTTGGGGTAAAGAGTTCCACAGAATGGGGGAGACTCTAGTGAAGTCCTGGATGCGAGCATGGGAGGAGTTGACAAGGGAGCAGGAGAGGTCTTTGGAGGAGCGGAGGGGACGGTTAGGGTGATACTTAGAGACAAGGTTTGAGATATAGCCGGGGGCAGAGTTGTGGATGGCTTTGTAAGTGGTTGCTAATATTTTGAATTTTATCCTTTGGGCGATTGGAAGCCAGTGTAGGGATTGACAGAGGGGGGTTGCAGACACTGAGGGGTTGGTTAGGTGGATAAGTCTGGCAGCAGCATTCATGATAGATTGAAGAGGGGATAGCCTGTGTAGCGGTAAGCCAATGAGGAGGGAGTTACAATAGTCGAGACGAGAGATAACAAGGGAGTGGATAAGCAGCTTTGCGGTTTCCTTGGTGAGGAAGGGGTGTATTTTGGAGCTGTTACAAAGGTGAAGACGACAGGATTTGGATAGTGATTGGATGTGGGGAAGAAAGGTGAGGTCCGAGTCAAGGATGTCAAGGATGACACCCAGCACCCTGGCATTGGGTGAGGGTTGGATGGCTGTGTTATCAATTATGATAGAAAAGTTGGGGGACGGTGCACGGGGGTGGGGGGGTATACCATAAGCTCAGTTTTTGATAGATTGAGCTTTAAGAAATGTTGTGACATCCAGACGGATATGTCAGTTAGTAAGTTAGTGATACATAAGGAGACCGACGTGGTGAGTTGCGGAGTGGAGAGGTACATTTGAGTGTCATCAGCATAGAGGTGATACTGGAAGCCATGTGAGGTGATCAACTGACCAAGAGAGGAGGTGTAGATAGAGAAGAGAAGGGGTCCAAGGACAGAGCCTTGGGGGACCCCAACAGACAGGGGAAGAGGAGAGGAAGATGTAGATTTGTAGGTTACACTAAAAGAGCGCTTAGATAGGTAGGAGGAGAACCATGAGAGAGCAGAGTCTTGTAGGCCAAGCGAGTGGAGTTTTTTGAGGAGCAGAGGGTGGTCAACAGTGTCAAAAGCAGCAGAAAGGTCTAATAGAAATAGTACAAGTAATGGTCGTTGTTTTTAGCTGTTAGTAAGTCATTAGTGAGTTTTAGGAGGGCGTTTTCAGTGGAGTGTTGGGGGCGAAAGCCGGACTGTAAGGGATAGAGAAGTTTGTTATTGGTGAGGTGGCAGCTCAGGCGATTGTAGACGAGGCGTTCAAGGAGTTTGGAGGTGAAGGGGAGTAAGGAGATAGGTTTGAGATTGCGGAGGTTGGTGGGGTCCAGTGAAGGTTTTTGGGGTATTGGGGTGACAAGTGCATGTTTTAGAGGGGAGGGAAATATGCCAGTGGAGAGGGAAAGATTAAAAATGTGAGTAAGAGAGTGTAGGATAGAGCAAGAGGGTGATCGGGGTAGCGGTGAGGGAACAGGGTCCAGGGAGCAAGTGGTGAGGTGGGTGCCAGAGAGAAGTTTTGCAACCTCCTCTGTGGAGACAGGGTCAAAAGAGGAAACTAACAGGTGCAATGGTGGGTCTGGTACGTGAATAGGGGAAGGTGACTGGACAGTGGGCATTTCATCTCGGATTGCATCTATTTTGTTTTTGAAATGAATGGCAATGTCCTGGGCAGTGAGTGAGTTAGTGGGTGGTGGCGGTGGGGGACATAGAAGAGAGTTAAAAGTAGAAAAGAGTTGACAAGGTTTGGATGAGATTGTAGTAATGAGAGTGACAAAATAAGTCTGTTTGGCAGCACGGAGGGAGGAGTTATATTTTAGGAGGGCAGCTTTATACAGGGTGAAGTTTTGCAGAGACCTAGTTTTACCCCACACTCGCTCCAGAGTGCGGCTTTGTCTCTTGAGATTTCTGGTTTCTTTGGTTTGCCACGGTTGTAGTGGACGTGGTCTAAGTCTGCGAATAGTGAGGGGAGCCAAGGTGTCTAGGGAGGATGAGCAGAGATGAAATGTTGATACCTTTTGAACACACAGGAAAGTAAGTATATGTTAATATCATATGTATCAAAGATACAGAAGCAGGTCACATCAGAAGGACATAGCAGGATTTTCAAAACACAGACAGCAGTTCAGACAGGGTGGAGCAGAGATTAAATGTTGATACCTGAGTGGAAGAAGAGAAGGGATGATGAGAAGGTAGCCATTTTCTAAGTGTAAAGTTGATGACACTTTGTATCAGAGAGACATTGCAAAGTGCCTCTGCCTCCTAATTCTCCTCTAAGCTACTGTCGCTCCTCCATCAGCTATCCGGATCTGTCACCTCCACAGCAGAGCCTTAGTGGACTGTACCCAAACCCACTGGAAGGAAGAAGTGTGGCTGACTTGTAATGTGCTCAATCACTGGACCGTGACTTTGGCACCCCCCTTGGCACTTGGCAATGCGTGTGGTTAGCCGCAGGGTTCTTTACAGGTCCAGGGCCGTGGTCCATTTCAATGAGCCCTGACCCTGAAGACACTCTTAAGGGGGTAAGCCCACCTGGGGGGCGAAGATCAGATAAGTCTTCCCTGACTGCTTCTGCATCCAAGGTAGGGACCAAAAGCCCCTCAAGGAGTGCCTAAGACAGCCTTCCCCAGGTGCCCGACGGTAGACCCAGTACCCTACAAGTTAAATCTGCAGCTCCAGTGCAACTTTTGTCACACTTCTAGCATTTCCCATGAGGCCTAGGGGTTGAGGAATGTCTGAGCAGCCTCCTTCCCAAGTACTGTACTGCACATACGCCATCATTCTCTGTCTGGGCATACACTTCTGCTGGCTGCAACTCTGCACAGACACACTGAGCAGAAGCTTAAGTGCTACAACGATGCACTGCGCTGCTGTTCCCAAGCCTGGATCACCTTGCTGCCTATAGTGTCTGGACACAGGGTACACTGTCACCACTGGTCATGAGTTTTCTGGGGGATGCAAATGGCGGATCATAGGCGTGGGGTTACTGGGGTGTGAAGGCCACAGTTTTGGCAGGGAATCTACCTCCTCTGGAGACACCATTTCTGTTATTCTTATGCTTTACGCCTTATCCCCTTCAATGCTGGTGTCGGGGTCCTCCTCTGCTCCTTCTAGGGCAACCTCTTCTGCAAAAACCTTTCTTGCTCACTCGCTGTTACAGTCTGTGTTGTATGGTGCCTGGAATCACCCTGTGAAGTTGTTCTCTCCCTTTGAACAGTCTGCCTGAAGGTGAGGGCTCATGGTACCCCCTGTTTGTTGAGGTAAGCCACTACTGTAGCATTGTCCAAAAACACTAATAGGTGATGAGACCTGAGCATGTCCTGTAAAGCTAAAAGAGTGAGGACCACCTTGAGCTTCCTCCAATTTGAATATGTTGTCGCTTCTGCCCGTGACCACTGAACCTGAATCACTAAGTCCCCTGAGTGGGCTCCCCACCCCCAGGAACTAGTGTCCATTGTGAGTTTCCTGGATGGCTGATTTAACCAAGGGAGTGATTCTTCCACCACCAAAGGCTACTTTTCAGAGTGGATGAAAGAACTTCCAAATCAAGATCTTTGATAAAAATGAGCCCATCTGACCACTGGCAAACACAAAGTCATGAGACCTAGAACGGACATCACGGACCTCAGTGACACCGGAAGATTCTCCTGAAGATGACTTACTGTCAGACAAACCTTCTGTATCTTCTCTTATGGTAAAAAAATGTTTGCCTCTCAGTATTGGGGACATACCCTAAAAAGGTCACCACTTGTGAAGGTACAAGGTTGGACTTTACGATTTATGATCCAGCCCAGGTCCCGCAACTAATTCTGTTCAAAGCCAAGATCCTTTTCTAGCTGAGCTACAAATGGGGCCAGAAACAGGATATCATCCAGGTAAGGAAGAATATTTATCCCTTGCAGTCTCAAGGGGGTTAGGGCTTCTCCTAGAACTTTTGAAAAGATCCGTGGAGCTGAGGAGAGCCCAAAGGGAAGAGCTTTGAATTGGAAATTAACTATCCCAGTGTTTGTTTTCCCTGCTAACCACAAGAACTGCTGATGATCTGGGTGAATGGGTTTGTGTAGATAAGCATCCCTCAAGTCTAGAGTCGTTAGAAATGAGTTAGGACGCAATAGTGTCATTACCGTAAAAATGGAGTCCATCCTGAATTTCTTGTACTTTATAGACACATTCAAAAATCTGAGGCTGAGAATAAGGTGAGACTTGCCCTAGGGCTTCTGAACTAAGAATACATGAGATCAGAAGCCCTGACCCTGCTCCGCCCCTGGCACTTGCTCAACAACTCTCTCATCCACAATGTTTCTTGTAAGCTCCCCCTGCCTTGTCATCCTTGTTACCCTGGTTCCTGTTCCGGGGTCAACAAAAAAATTTCCGAAAAGTCTTTTTCTTATTTTCTGGGAAAAATATTGTTCTATCTGCCGTACGCTCTAGCACAGCTTTGAGCTCTGGGCCAAAAAGGAGATCCCCTGAAAAAGGAAGATTACAGAGATAAAGTTTTTAAGCAGTATCGTCTTCCCAAGCCTTTAACCATAGAGCCCTGCGGGAGGAATTAACCAGAGCAGAGGATCTGGCCAACATTCATACAGATTCAGCAGAGGCGTTCACAATAACCCAACTGCCTTAAAACGCATTGGAAACAAATCTAAAAGTTGTTCTCTGGGAACCTTAAGACACGAGGTCCAGAATTCCAGGTTCCTGGTGACACAAGTAGTAGCCAGAGCAGGCTTACGATTAGCTAAGGATGAGTGCCAGACTCTTTCAGTAGTCCCTAATGCTTGGCTTTATTCTCTGGTGGTAAATTTGCATCATATAGAGGCATAGGATGTAGGGGGAAAAAAAAGCAATTCTACATATTTAATATGATCAAATTCTTGTTGGGATATTCTTTTGACGGCTGTGGAAGCAGAGAACTTTGCTAGTATATGTAGACATTTACTCACTATGTAACTTATTTATATCATCTGCTAAAACACCATATGAAATATGATAAACTTTATCCCACTTTGGGATAATGATAACTTAAAGGAGATATGATAGAAAGTTTTAATAGACAAGGCCTATGGGGTGTTAAATACTGTATTTATAATAGTTACTTAAAGGAGAACTATGGGGTCAGGGCTTTTCCCCATAGTTCTCCTAAGGGTAACGGGAGGACACAAACTAGTGCCCTCCCGTCACCCTAAGCTCAGTATACCGCGAGCTACTGCTCGCGGTATACTGAGAGTCCCCTGTGCCCGCCCCCACCCGTCCGTTGCGCCAGTCAACCCTGGAGGATCGGACAGGGGAGGGGGGAATCCTTGCAGGGAGCCGTGAGTGACAGTCACGGCTCTCTGCAGTGATAGATCGAGAAGTGAGCGAGCGACGCTATGTGTTCGCTCACTTCCTGATCTATTGAGCCAATCTGTGACAGTTTCATTGTCACAGGTTGGCTAGAACTTTGAGGCTGAGTGATTTTCACTTGCCTCATAGTTCTCCTTTAAAGCGTATTTTCACTTTTTCAGTCAAAATTGAGAAAACCCCACTTTATGCTTGTTATGCATTCCTCATCCACATATCTAAAAATAATTACAAAAAAATGTTCTTACCTTTTAGATACCTCTATTTAGCAGGCCTTTCAATTTCAATTTCAGTAACAGGAAACTCCTGTCTATCCTAATGAGAAACTTAGGACAGAGTAAGCTTTCTCCTCATTAACTTGCAAGGCTTTTAGATCTTTAACCCTTTGTTAGATAAGACAGTGTTTAAATCTAGTTTTCAAATCATAATAAGATTTGCCAGCACAGTACCGCCCCGCATTCTGGAGGTAAATTCAGTTTAGTAAAAACTAGTAATATAAGAAAACAGGTAATATGTAAGCAGCAATTTTTATTTTTTAAGCTATTCTAGCTGCACTATGATATTATGGAAAAAACGCATTTCACCTGTATCAAGCTTCAGACTGCTCCCCTAACTAAACAAATTGGTTAGTGCAGCGTCTGGGAAGGGGTTTGATTACACATACATATACAAAATAATTTGCATAGGTTCATGCTAAAAGGGTTATTAAAACCACATAAGTAAAAACCATATAGTGCTGCAGACCCCAGAACTTACCATCTTCACTGTGTGGCTTTCGTCTTAAGCCTGTCGTTCTTTTTCATTTATTTTCTGAAAAAGCTGTTTTCCCCAGTCCCTGCTCCCCCCTCCTCCCTGCATGTGCACTGTGACTTCTGAACAACTGCATGTATAATATTCAGGGTGTTAGCTCCCCTATCCGCAAGTTCAGGAAAGTGGCACTCTGCGGACATGGAGCCGGCAGCAGTGTTTTTGTTTGACAAGACAAAGCAGTGTTTTTGTCTGACAAGACAAAATCTAGCCATGCATGGCTATCTTTAGTTTAAGAGAATCCACATCTTGTATTACATGCAATTTAGATCCAGGTCTGTGTTTTTGCTAACTTCATGGTGCTGTATGGAAAATTTACATTAATTGTTTTAACTGCCAAAATATTTTTTAATTCCAATAGTTTTTGCGACTCTCCCACCCCCTGCCATACCACAAAAAAGGCACACTGATAAAGTTATCTCTATGCAGTAAGCATATTCACAGTGTAAAGCTGGCAATACACTGTGCAAATTCGTCCAGTTCTTGATGAACCTGTCAAAATTTGTTTAGTGGCTGATCCTCTTGGCACCATTGCATCCTTTAATCAGAAAATTGAAGGAATTGGTCAGAAAATGTTTGTGTGAACAGTGATGCAGCCAATCGGGTATTCTGACAGCTGCACGCCTTCCGCTGTCAGAATACAAAAGCCCAGCAGGAGATTTGGCCATTTATAGGTGTGCTGTTTCCAACAGCTATGTGGAACTGGTGTTGATGTGGACTCGATAGATAAGTATTAGTGGGTCAGGGAGGTAGCTTTACATGGGCACTGAATGGACAGTGACAGTTTTAATGTGTTTTATTTGGCCTTTTCTACCTATATGAACAACAATATGTGTTGCAGTTCTTCTGTAGTTAAATACAATGCAAAGAAACAAACTGCTTTATTGATGATCATCTTATATAAAAATTGTGAAATTACCAGTTTTCAAGAGTTGTGGATGCGTAAAAGGACTGGGTTGTCCCAAATTCCTTTTTGGAAAGCTGAAAAGCGGATGAGATCTTGTAGAAAACCACCGTGTCACACAAAAAGCACCAGCTGTAAAGAAATAAATGACAATGTAATTTTAATTTACATAGGTAGAAACAATAGATAAGTCCATCAATTAAAAAAATTAATTGAAAAAAAAACAATTCTCAAAAACTGATAGGAAGGCAAAAAAAACCATAAAGGATGAGTCAATGTGATCCATTAAGGAAAAAACTCCTTCCTGTTCCCCAAAAGAAATATCTCTCTGAATTAACATTCTATGTTAATTCCTATAAATATGCAAAAGCATCTTTTCCTTCTGTTGCAAAGAGTGATCTTGTATTTTTTGTGGTCCCCCTAAAGTGAACTACTTTCCATCTTAATTTGGATCCCTTGTGCATTTATTCAACTGGTTATATCCGTCTTTAGATGACCTCTTCTCAGAGGTGAATAAATTCAGTTCATATATTTTTCTCATAGTGGAGGTCCACAAGGCCCCTTATTCATTAGTTGCCATTATCTACACTATTTTTTGTTCCACAATAAAAAAAAATTAAAACTGGTGCCCAAAACTGAACTGCATATTCAGGAGATCTTACTAATGCTTTGCATGGTTATGTATATCTCCATTGGGTCTATTTGACTTTTCTTGCTCAAAACAGTATATAGATATTTTTCATGCCCATGCTGCTATGTTTAGAACCATAAAAGAATATGCGCTGTGTGGATCTGAATGCAGCATTTTTTATGCATGAGCCCTTAAAGTCTAGCTTTTGCTTTCACATATATTTCAAGTGTGCTAAAGCAGACAATTTGGAGAAAAAAAGCCACATAAATCAACATAAGCATAAAACACACATTATTGCATGTTTATAATTATGTCAATACAGAAAATAGTACATTAAGAGAGACTGTAATACATTGCGGGTCATTTTGTGCCCTTTTAAGCTTTTAAAATGTTAGCTTATATTTGTTTTGTTGCCATAAATATAGAGTCTTTTTTATCTAAAATGAAAACAGCAGAAGCTGCCTGCCTTGAGTTCCACTTTGCATGTCTGAAACCTTATTCATTAGAGAAGTTCTGCAAAATGTCTCTCCCAGTTGTTAGGGCTGCTAGATCAACACTGCAGTGTGGCAAAGACATGTTGTGGATGACCGGTAGGCTGCCTTGTAAATTGTCTCAGGAAAAACTCCACTGTAAGGAGCCCACAATTATGCTATTCTTCTGGTATAAAGCGCTTTGATATTTTCCAGAACCTTGATTTCCTTAAAGCTGTAGTCATTTTGTATAGCCTTAAAAAAAACCACAAGGTTATGGTCCTGGAAAAAACAGTTTTTCTTCGCATGGACCGCAACAGGATAAACATGTTCCTGGAAAATCTGAGGTTTGCAATTGACGAAGACACTCAGAGTATTGCCCCCGTCCAGGGTGTGACAGCAATCTGGAAAGGAATTTGTAATGCCTGTATCACTGGGCAGAGAGGGTCAAAGGATTTTGTAGCCAGAAAGATTAGAAATGTTTTAAATAATGTAGAGCAGCTTTTCTCAACTTCCTTGAAATAACCTTTAGGTCTTAGGGAACCCCTGCTATAATTATTATACCAGTCACAAGACATTAGCGTGAAGAGAAAGCTATAGATTTAAGAATTAAAAAAAATAACAAATGTGATGTTTTTTGCGTATTTGACACCCAGGGCTGCTCTATACGAAATTATATTATTTTTGGCAATAAGGTAACTAGCAAAAGTGTGCCCATTCCAGAACAAGCAAGGTTGGGGATGGAGGAGTGTTAGTATAGTGGAAGTTGCGGTGGTGGACAGTGGGCGGGTGCAGGGGCAGGCGGGTCTTGCTGCCTAAGTGGTGAGGATTCTGGTAGAGTGGCAGGGGATGGTCTGGTAGAGTGAGGGGGGGGGTCAGAAAGTGGGGAGCTTTAGTAGGATGGAAGAGTGATATGAGTGGGTGGGGGAGTGGTGCTGCCAGAGTGGTGAGACCATGGGGGGAGTACACTTCCCAAAGTTCTGCCAACACTGCTTTAATTTTTTATTTAAAAAATGCTTCTGTACTCCTAAAAATAACCATGATCTAACCAGCTGTGTTTATCATCAAAAATATAGTAAAAATAAAAGTAGGGGCGTGTCTATGGCGGCAGCAAGACGTGCTTACTGAGAACTTCGTGCTGTTCACCTGTTGTATTTACACACTAATAACTTACACTGCTCCTCACCAGCCGATTCTTCATTGGGAATTAAACTGCTCGCCCAGATACCTCCAAAACTCTTGCTTTTGGGTCAAATAAACACTTTCTAGCCTCACACCAACGTGCTCCACGAGGCCTACATCCCCCCTCTGACCTTTCTCCACGATCGTCCTTGAACAACCGGGACACGGATTCAGGAGATGAGCAGGAGCATCGCTTACTGTCGGCTATGGGCTAATTAGTTTGTGCTCTGTTCTCAACTATTCTCATTATCAATTGGTTGGTTGGATCCCCTAGCTCTCTCCTCCACGCTGGGAGGAGGGCACAGCAAGCAGTGGGCGGGTGCAATATCCAGCCTGCTCTTGGCTATTGCAATATCTGCTGTATTTACATTCAGCTGGCATCTGTGGAATCTTGCCAATGGCAGCTGTCATTCCCTGACTGAAGCTATTTAAGCGCTTACAATACAATTATTTAAAAAAAATAAAAATAAAAGGTGGGAAAAAAGTCATTTTCGGTTTCAGCCTCACAAATTCTGCTGCGGGAAGTGCGTTGCAGTGCCATTCATTTCAGTGGCACCCCAAACGCACCACCCGCCTACAGTGTGATCGCCCGCACTGGAACGCATGGTACCGCAATGAAGTGCATTCCAGTGCAGTGTGATTCTAAAAAATTGTGCATGCAGTTTTATTCTGAAGTAACATTTATGTTTGTAACACTGCATTTGTGTATTTTATTTTAAATTAAGGATGGTATTTGGGTAATTTTCTTTATCCAATTAATCGGAAAAAATCATCGTCCAACTAATAGATGATGAAAATAATCGTTAGTTGCAGCCCTAGACTGAAGCACTCTCTAAAGGCGGACTTCTTGTCTCTGAACACGGAGGTCACTCACTTCACCGTGTAGAAGACGAGAACCGCATAGACTCACATGTGCTGGCAATATCGGCGCTACTAAAACATTTTCAAGCCATTACCCTAGCGCGGAGAGACCTCTGCTACTGTCTGGAAGAATAGGAAAACTGAGAATGCAGAAAAAATCTGTGCGTCCACAGCCTTTTGGAGGCGACCGCTGGTCGAGACCTGGTGGACACCCTGGGAGGTATCTTTTAAAACCATTTTGGGTAAGCCTGCCATCACTCTATTACTGTTTGATAGGGTGCAGAGAGCCCTACCACCAAGAGGCCTCCCTTCAGAGAACCCCAGTGGCAGTATATGTTGTCTACATTATTATTCTGATAAAGATGCTATCTTGGAGAAACTCAGAGGAGCACCCTTTACTGACTTTGATGGAGCGAAAATACAAATATTCCCTTATCTGGCACGGGGAACCTTGGCACGTCGCCGAGCAATTTGTCCTTTATTGGAAATCCTGCAAACAGAAGGGATTTTATAAAGAAACAAAGGCAGAGAGCACCCAAACCATGTGAAGGACTGTTTATTAAAAACAATTTATAAGAGCAGTAATGGGGTTCTGAGGCAGGGGGCTTTCCCCCGGAAACGCGTGGATCCACCCCTGTTGGATCAGAACTGGTGATTAAGGCTCCCTGTTCCTTACTATGGAGCAGCCCCCTGTATGACTGGCAATTATTTGGAGGGATGATCACTTGCTGAAACTTGCGTCAGGAGTGAAGTTTTTAATTGAACTATATTTGTAGAAGGGATTTCATATCGCTGGGGCTTTCCTTCCTGCTTAATCGCCAAGAAAAATGGGAAGTCTGCAGTCCTCCATAATCTAGAGGATCTTGCCCAATTTTGTGCGACTTTATCGATCTGCACTCCGCCCTTACCAGGCTGGCAAGAAGCCCCTCCCCCGTGCTGGAACCACTGCCTAACAACGCATGGAAATCTTCCCACCCAACTGCATCTTCTTGGGATGTAATACTACTGTTTTATACCGTATTAGGCTTTATTGTTCCAATTCGTTTGTTTATTGTAAACGCTTAATGCGGGTGAAGTGCATTCTCGGCTCCAAGTTATTTCTTTAACCCTTTTGTCACATTACTGGCCTGCCACGTTCCCTGCATTTAGCGTAATGCTCCCAGAGAGTCTTTATTGGTCAAAGACCAAATATTCTTTGGTCAGTTTGTTAGTTTGAAAATGTTGTTTTGTTTACACTGTTGATCCTGATGACCACAGCTTTTTTCTTTGTATCTTGTGCTTTTCTTCCGTTTTTCTCTCCCTTCCTTCTCAGTGGTCTGGACATGGGCACCCAATTGTCATACATTTGACTTTCCTGTTTTTGTGACCGCCAATGGCTAACCTTAATGTAGTTACGTACAATGTCAAAGGACTTAATTCCCCATTTAAAAGGCACCGTATATTGAGGGAGTAACGAAAACTGAAAAGTTATATCTTTTTACAAGAGACCCATTGGACTCATCATACTCATGTCCGTCTGACATCTTCTCACTTTCCCACCTGGAAATATAGCACTTCCTCTTTTAGTAAATCACGTGGAGTCGCTATTGGCTTTTACAACGGTATTGTATTTCAACTAGTGGATTTCAAGATCGATCCTGATGGGAGATACTTGTTTCTGAAAGAACATATTGATAAACGGGTTTTCACCTTGGCTATGGTATATGGCCCCAATCAGGCTCAGGCCCCCTTCTTGAGACTTACCATTCATTTATTGTCTGACTTTCAACGTGGTATTACCCTCCTGGCAGGAGATTTAAATATACAACTAGATCCTTCTCTTGATTCCTCCCTAGGCCACTCGCATGTCACATATAAACATTTACCATGAGGAAGACCTTATACGGTTTTCAGCTGATGGATACGTGACAGATCCTCCATCCGCATGAGTGAAATTACACTATTTTCCACTGTACATAATTCCTATACCCAGATTGATTATATTTTTCTGGATCATCGACATCTTGACCTCCTTCGGGACGCCTCGATCCTCCAATCTACTCTATCTGACCACGCCCCAGTGACCGCTTCTCTGGAGATTCCGGGGGACCCCTGCCCACCTTTCTCATGGAGGTTAAATGTCTCTTTGCTGTCTAACCCCACTATTGTCTCAGCTATTGAGAAAGATAAGAAAGCTCACAAGGCCTCCATTTGGGGTCTTTGATCGCACATGGATCCGGGAAAAAGAAAGAGGACACATACAAAATCTCGGAACTTATGGATAGATTTCAGGCACTTGAATGGTCCCAAAAATGCTCTTTATTGAATGCTACTTTGCTTGAACTAACTGAATCTCTAGAGAGGAATCTCGAGATGTCCTAAACTCTAAATTTAAGCGCTCCATACATTTCTTCTCTCAAAAAAACATGAATTGGGTAATAAACCCAGTAAGATGCTCGCTAGACTCTTGAGAGACAAGAAAAGTGCTAATTTTCCCCAAAAATTAAAAATAGGAATGATAAGCTACCTTTTACCTCCAAGAAGATTGCACGAATCTTCCAAGATGTTTATGTAAGATCTGATCCTTCTCCTCTGACTGCCCAACGACATAGCCATCTCATTTACTCCTACTTATCAAAAATCCAATTCCCTAAATTGCCACCACGAACCTTGGGGGACCGTGAGTCGCCCAGCATAGACGCCAAATTGTTACAAGCTATAGCTACGACCGCCACGGGCAAGAGCCCAGGTCTGAAAGGGTGCTCTCCTAAATATTATAACGTTTTTCAACAACTACTTGTCCCACACCTTTGTAATTACGTTAATTCTTTCTCCCTAGGTGTCTCCCCAGTCGCCAGTATGCCCCGTGCCCATAAATTTGTTTTCCCCAAACCAAGCAAAGACCCGACGACCTACAGTAGTTATCGCCCGATTTCCCTATTGAATGGAGACATTAAATTGTCTACGCTGGCAATTAGATTTAATTCGTTCTTACCTAACCTTATATCCTCTGATCAGACAGGCTTCATTCCTGACAGGGAGTCAAGGGATAATACCCAAAGGGCAATCACTCTACTGCATCATGCTTCGAAAACGTAATCATCCTACTCTATTCTTATCTACTGATGCTGAAAAGGCATTTGATAGAGTTGAGTGGGATTATCTTCTGGCCTCCCTTGTTCATATTGTTGTTGAATGGGATAAAAGCATTATATACTAACTAGGGATGCACCAATACCGATACTAGTACTCGCCCAAATGCTCCGATATTTACCCCAGATACCGGAACTTCGGGTTAGGGGAGATCTCCCTCTAAACGGCAGTGCCATGGGGGAGAATGAAGATGGCTTTCAAGATGTCATGACCCACCACCCAGCTTCCTGATTGGTCAGTAAGCCAGGTTGCCTAGCAATAAGTGAAGCCGGCTTCCTAGCCAATCAGAAAGCCGGGCGGCGGGTCATGATATGCCGCCCGGCTTCCTGATTGATCAGGAAGCCAGACTGCCTAGCAACAAATGAAGCCGGCTTTCTAGCCAATCAGGAAGCCAGGAGGAGGTTCATGATGTGCCACTTCCTAATTGGCTAGGAAGCCGGCTCACTTGTTGCCAAGCAGCCTTGCTTCCTGACCAATCAGGAAGCCTGGGAAGCACGTCATGACCCGCCACCCGGCTTCCTGATTGGTCAGAAAGCCAGGCTGCCTTGCAGTGTCCCGAGGGACATGAATCCGGTTTTCTTTCGAACACCAGCTTTACAGGCAATCAGGAAGCCGGTGCGTTTGGTCATGACCCGCCACCCATCTTTTCTGATAATCTGGGCGCACGGATGCCAGTATCGGAATTTGGTATCGGCGAGTACCAAAAGAAAAAAATATCGGTACTCGTACTCCCTACCGTAAAATCCATATCGTTGCAACCCTAATACTAACCCTAGGGCCCATATTAAGGTTAATGGTCTCCTCTCTCCTAGTTTTGAATTATGTAATGTTACGCGTCAGGGCTGCCCTCTCTCACCATTATTATTTGCTCTATCCCTTGAACCATTATTAATTTCCATAAGAAACAATAGTGATATTAGAGGTATTTCTGTCAGAGGTAAAGAACATAAATTGGCTGCTTACGCAGATGATATTCTCTTTTTTTATACAACAGCCCCTGACCTCTTTACCCAACCTCTTACAAGAATTGGAACATTTTGGTCAGGTATCTAATTTTAAAATAAACAACTAAATCGGAGGTGCTAAACCTTCTAGTACCCCCTTTAATGGTTTCTATTCTTAAACAGACTATGCCCTTTGCGTGGCAAACTGTGAAATTAAAATAGTTGGGCATTCACCTGACCTATATTCTGATCTCTTTACATCTAATTATATGCCTCTGTTTAATAACCTGAAACGAGATCTCGTACACTGGTTTAAGAACAAACCCTACCTATCCTTGCTTGGGTGGGTTAATACCATCAAAATGAACATATTGCCCCGGGTTCTATATCTTTTCCAGTCTCTCCCTATAGCGGTACTTCCTTCATACCTGAAATCATTGAGATTAGTTGTCCATAGATTTATCTGGAACCGATTTGGAGCAAGAGTATCTCATCAGGTCCTTATTAGGAAAAAACATACCCGACTTTCCTATGTATTTACCGGCAGTTGCCTTAAAGAGGTTACTTGATTGATGTTACCATGAAGACTCCAAGCAATGGGTGGCATTAGAATGTGCCCTATCAACTCAACCTCTGTCCATGGTTATCTGGATACCTTCAGATCAAAGACACCTAGCTGGGGAAACTTCTCCTTTAACGAAAGCCACTTTGAATCTATGGAAAAGACTCAATCTGCAACTATTACGGAATTACAATTCTCGACTGTTACCACTCCTCGGTCACTCATACTTTTCTCCGGGTCGTAACAACACCGGCTTCCTTAAATGGACTTAATTGACCCTGAAATGACATCATGTCTGTTCCGGGTCCACTTTGCTCGCCTTACAACACCTAAGGGAAAAATGGAGAACACTCCCCTTTGATTCTTGGTGTTACAGACAATTGTACCATTTTGTGAATTCTTTTACTAAGCCTCTTCACTCCATGAAATAACTTTTCCCCATAAATAGTCTTCTCAGTTCTTCAGAGCCTCCGTCTCATGGAATTTCTCAGATGTATAAAATCTTTCTAGCATCTCATACGCAAGTTTCCTCCTTATCTCACAAACTGGAAGAAAGTGTTTGATATTACTTTTGATGAGACACAGAGGCAAAAAATTATTCAAGCCAACTCTTCTTCTATAAGCTCACCAGTCATCGAATCCTCCTTCAAATTTTTGGCTTGCTGGTATTACACACCATTTCGTGCATCCCTCCAGATCTGCCTCTTGTTGGAGACACTGTGGTGCATTGGATCATACTCACAACTTTGGTGGTCTTGCCCCAAGGTTCGGGGCTTCTGGTGCCAAGTCACTTGCTATATACTACTCATCACGAACAACTCTGTCCAGCTTGACCCTTTGGTCTGTCTGCTACATTATTCTGATATGCCTTTGCCTTCTTATAAGTGTTTGTTAATTCCCCACTTGCTTATTGCAGCTAAATCCCTTATACCAGTGCACTGGAGTACCCCTCTAACACCTTCCATAAGGGAATGGCCTGTTAAAATTCATTATTTCCGGCTAATGGAGGAGCTAACCCATTCCTTACGTGATCGCTTTGCGAAATTCGAGGCGACTTGACACCCCTGGCTCGAATTTTAAAAACCCTTGGTATTTGCAAATTATGTCTTAATCCTGCCACTCCACTTCCTGAATTACTCTGATTTACTTTCCATATTGCTAATGTTGATATAATTAAGTTGCTGGCATCTATTGATTGCTGTAAATTGTGGGTGCCTGTATCCACTGTGCCCACCATATCATTTTCCTTCTTTCTTGTTTTCCCCCTTTATTCTTCTCTTTACCAAACCTATCTCATTTAGTGAATGGTTTAGTGTTGATGCTTGCTGAAAAATACATGTTACATACTTCAGTCTTAGGTTACTATTGGTATTTCCCCAATTTGATGTAACTGCTGATGTTCTGAATTTTGGTTTAGTGCTCTGTATCGACAATTTCCTATATATGTATATATATATGTATGTTCATATACATATACTGTATACAATGTTTAAAATACTATGAGGGGAATTTACTCAAACTGGACTGGAAGTATGTGTGACAGTGAACTGTGCTCTATAACCTAACCTAAAAATTAATGTTACCATCCCTACTCCACTAATCTATAAATATACAGTTGTGCTCAGCAGTCTGCATACTCTGGCAGAAATCATGAAGTTTTGGCATTGATATTGAAAATCTGACTGATCATGCCAAAAAAATGTCTTTTATTTAGGGATAGTGATCATACGAAGCCATTAATTATCACACATAGTTGTGTGAAAAAGTGTTGGCCCCCTTCCTTATTTTTCAATGTTTTGCACGTTTGCCACACTTAAATGTTTCAGATCATCAAACAAATTTAAACATTAGTCAAAGATAACACAAGTAAACACAACATGCAGTTTTGAAAGGAAGGTTTTTATTATTAAGGGAAAACAAAATCCAAATCCACATGGCCCTGTGTGAAAAAAGTGTTTCCCACCCTTTTAAAACATAACTTAACTCTGGTTTATCACACCGGAGTTCAATTTCTCTAGCCACACCTGTTCGCAATCAAGAAATCACTTAAGTTAACAGATAGTTGCGCTGGGAGAAGATAATGTGTCAGTAATTACCAGCTGCAGCAATGTGCAATAAAAACCATCAAAGTACAATAATAATATGCTGCGCTTGGTCTATAAAATTTTCAAAATTCCGCACCACCTAAGTGAATAGATTAATAAATGGTCTGCATATCTAGCTGTATCCACCTGTATGTGTGATCGCAACTGTATGTCATATATCAGTGAATAACCGTGAACTTGTAAATACACTCCATCACAAGTGTGGGTAATGAATAAATGAAATACGTACAAAAATAATGATAATGAGGGGATTAGTTCTGGAGGTGGAGTTATTCTATTAGTTGTGTAAGGAAAACCATGTGTGGTGCTTAATCGTGAATAAGTAAGCAGCGGATACACATAAATAAGTTCAGCTACTAGTCTGAAATAAACACTAATAAGCCGTGAAACAATGTGTTAAATATTTGAGTCTCTCCTTGTGTTGGTGTAATACTGTTTGTAACATTAAATGTGACTATTCCTGTGTCAAATATGGATAGGACAGGTGAGGGGGAGCTCTCCTTGTACACCGCTAAGGTGTTGGATGCATTGATTTAGGTATCAAAATCTGCAAAGGGAGTCGGCACCCGAATGTAATCCTACACCTAGGGTATTATCACAACCAATAATCTCAAACAGACAAAGTAGGTCAATGTCCTGTGACCGCAAATAAGTCCTCACGTAAAGTCGATCCTAGTGCCGGCAAAAAATCAATCAAACAGTCCTCTGTTTCACCCCAACCTTTAAATAGTAGCATATGGGGATATTGTTACTTATCTGTCCTCCTGGGTTTGTCCTAGGATACAGAGTACGGAAATGGACAAGATATCATAACCACAAGGGATCGTTGAAGAGACTCCTTCAAAATTAATTCATTTCTTCAGGGAATCCTAGGACAAACGTAGGAGACTATTAGCTGAACTTATTTATGTGTATCCACTGCTTACTTATTCACGATTAAGCACCACACATGGTTTTCCTTACACAACTAATAGAATAACTCCACCTCCAGAACTAATCACTTCATTATTATTAATTTTTTACGTATTTCATTTATTCATTACCCACACTTGTGATGGAGTGTATTTACAAGTTCACGGTTATTCACTGATATATGACATACAGTTGCAATCGCACATACAGGTGGATACAGCTAGATATGCAGATAATTTATTAATCTATTCGCTTATAATAGGTGGTGCGGAATTTTGAAGATTTTATAGGCCAAGCGCAGCATATTATTATTATACTTTGATGGTTTTTATTGCACATTGCTGCAGCTGGTAATTACTGACACATTGGGGGTGATTTACTAACCTAAACACACACACACACACACCAGGTGTTTGTGATTTTCACACAGCAAAACGTATTTATCAACCAAAAAGTCTCTAAAAGCATATTTCCACTAATGCCATATATGTAAAAATCATGCACATGATGCATATATAATGCTGCTTCACAGTTTAGACAAAAATGGTTAGCTCATGCATTTACATTCCTTGCATTCATCAACGCAAGCAACACAACATAGAGCTAATTTACCCAACATCACCTTGGAATTCCTTCAGGGCTTTGCACAACACACCTGCTGGGTGTGTACACACTACAAAGGTGTTTAGATTCCACCCATAGATCATGCTGGGAGGGAACACACTGCAGAGGTGTATACACGTTCGTGGTGTGTTTATAAGGTTAGTAAATCAACCCCATTATCTTCTCCCAGCGCAAGAAATCACTTAAATAAGACTTGACTGACAAAGTGAAATAGACCAAAAGATCCTCAAAAGCTACACATCATGCCGAGATCCAAAGAAATCCAGGAACAAATGAGAAAGAAAGTAATTGAGATCTATCAGTCTGGAAAAGGTTATAACACCATTTCTAACGCTTTGGGACTCCAGCAAACCACAGTGAGAGCCATTATCCACAAATGGCAAAAACATGGAACAGTGGTGAACCTTGCCAGGAGTGGGGGGCCAACCAAACTTACCCCAAGAGCGCAGCGATGACTCATCCAAGAGGTCACAAAAGACCCCACAGCAACATCCAAAGAACTGCAGGCCTCACTTGCCTCAGTTCAGGTCAGTGTTCATGACTACACCATAAGAAAGAGACTGGGCAAAAATGGCCTGCATGACAGAGTTCCAAGACAAAAACCGCTGCTGAGCAAAAAAAACATAAAAGCTCGTCTCCGTTATGCCAGAAAACATCTTGATGATCCCCAAGACTTTTTGGAAAATACTCTGTGAACTGACGAGACAAAAGTTGAACTTTTTGGAAGGTGTGTGTCTCATTACATCTGGCGTAAGAGTAACACTGCATTTCAGAAAAAGTGCGGCCATCTATTTTGTGACCTCAAGCTGAAGCTAACTTGGGTTCTGCAGCAGGACAATGATCCAAAACACACCAGAAAGTCCACCTCTGAATGGCTGAAGAAAAACAAAATTAAGACTTTGGAGTGGCCTAGTCAAAGTCCTGACCTGAATCCTATTGAGATGCTGTGGCATGACCTTAAAAAGGCGGTTCATGCTCGAAAACCTTCCAATGTGGCTAAATTACAACAATTCTGCAAAGATGAGTGGACCAAAATTCCTGCACAGCGCTGTAACCGACTCATTGCAAGTTATCCCAAACGCTTGATTGCAGTTCTTGCTGCTAAGGGTGGCCCAACCAGTTATTAGGTTTAGGGGGCAAACCTTTTTTCACACAGGGCCATGTGGGTTTGGATTTTGTTTTCCTTTAATAATAAAAACCTTCCTTTAAAAACTGCATGTTGTGTTTACTTGTGTTGTCTTTGACTAATGTTTACATTTGTTTGATGATCTGAAACATTAAAGTGTGACAAACGTGCAAAACAATGAAAAATCAGGAGGGGGGCCAACACTTTTTTCACACAACTGTAGTTCTGTAGTTGTTTGGCTCATTTTAAATTATAACAACAGAAATCACCCAAATGGCTCTGATCAAAAGTTTACATACCCTGAAGTATTTGGCCTTGTTACAAACACACAAGGTGACACACACAGGTTAAAATGGCAAATAAAGGTTAATTTCCCACATCTGTGGCTTTTTGAATTTCAATTAGTGTCTGTGTATAAATAGTCAATGAGTTTGTTAGCTCTCAGGTGGATGCACTGAGCAGGCTAGATACTGAGCCATGGGGAGCAGAAAAGAACTGTCCAAAGACCTGGTAACAAGGTAATATAACTTTATAAACATGTAAAAGGATATAAAAAGATATCCAAAGTCTTGAAAATGTCAGTCAGTACTGTTCAATCACTTATTAGGAAGTAGAAAATTCGGGGATCTTTTGATACCAAGCCATGGTCAGGTAGACCAAGAAAGATTGCAGCCACAACTGCCAGAAGAATTGTTCGAATTACAAAAAAAAAACACAGGTAACCTCAGGAGCAATACAGGCTGCTCTGGAAAAAGACGGTGAGGTTGTTTTAAGGAGTACAATACGACGATACTTCAACAAAAATGAGCTGCATGGTCAAGTTGCCAGAAAGAAGCCTTTAATGCGCCAATTCCACACAAAAAAGCCCGGTTACAATGTGGTCCAACAACATCTTGACACGGCTCACAGCTTCTGGCACAGTGGAATTTGGAGTGACGAGACCAAAATAGAGCTTATTGGTCACAACCATACGTGCTAGGTTTGGAGAGGGGCCAACAGGGCCCATAGTGACAAGCATACCATCCCCACTGTGAAGCATGGTGGTGGCTCACTGATGTTTTGGGGGGAGTGTGAGCTCTAAAGGCAAGTGGAATCTTGTCAAAATTGATGGCAAGATGAATGCAGCATGCTATCAGAAAATGCTGGCAGACAATTTGCATTCTTCTGCAGAAAAACTGCGCTTGGGGCGCTCTTGGACTTTCCAGCACAACAATGGCCCTAAGCACAAGGCTAAGGTGACCCTCTAGTGGTTACAACAGAAAAAGGTGAAAGTTCTGGAGTGGCCATCACAGACTCCCGACCTTAATATCATCGAGCTACTCTGGGGAGATCTCAAACGTGCAGTTCATGCAAGACGACCAAAGACTTTGCATGACTTAGAGGCATTTTGTTGAAGCTAATGGGCAGCTATATCACCTGCAAGAATTTGGGGCCTCATAGACAACTATTACAAAAGACTGCATGCTGTCATTGGTGCTAAACACTGTATTTAAGAACTAAGGGTATGCAGACTTTTGAACAGGGGTCATTTCACTTTTTAATTTGTTGCCATGTTTTAATGATTGTGCCATTCTGTTATGACCTACAGTTGAATATGAATCCCATAAGAAATAAAAGAAACGTGCTTTGCCTACTCACTCATGTTTTTCTTTAAATATGGTACATATATTACCAATTCTTCAGGCTGGGTTCACACCTGAGCGTTTTTCAGCGCTGATCGAAGCACTGAAAAACGCTCAGCAAGTGAAATCACATGAATCCATATGTGCATTGTTCCCATCTGGGTGTATTTCAGCCCGTGGAAACGCGCTGAAAAGCGCCCTACGCCCAAACAAGTACAGGAGCTTCTTTGGGGCGTTTTTCCTCGCTCATACATTGGTATTCCCGAGTGTGGCTCGGGGTTAACAAAGCGGTAACCCCTAGACCCCTGATATTTCCCTTTTAAAATAGAAAAAGAGATTGAGAACACAGAGTCCTCAATCTCTTTTTCTGTGTCCCCTGTTATCAATGAACAGGAATCCTCTATGAGTGTTCCTGTTCATTGATAACATGAGTACATGGCATGTTTACTATAACTACAATTATGAATGAATGGGGGTGATGTAGATCGCTGTCACAAGAGGCTGATCGAGCCGTGTAGAGAGGAAAGCCCAGGCTCCTGTGACAGCGATGTCTCCGCCCACACACCGCTCTGCGGACTGTGATAGGCGGCTGAGCGGTGTGGGAGGAGAGATGCCGCAGCTCAAAGCGCTCTCGTCCTGACTCCTGCAGCGCTCGGCGGCTGTCACTTTCTTTTCTCCCCGCTGGAAAAGCGCCCAGCGGGGAGAAAAGAAACCAGGGATGACCCGATGTATCGGCCGAAACATGGCTCTTTCGGCATTATGCCAAAAGTGCCATTTTCGGCCGATATGTTTCGGCGGCCGATATATCGGTGCATCCCTAATAGATACACAATATATCTATCTATAAATATGTATAATGAGTTAATGACACATGCATAAGGGCTTTTATTCACTCCAAATGCAGACAAGATCTGCATGAGTTTCTGCACATGCAGTGTGTTTTGCCGCGTTCCGGGCCTTTTTTGTAAAAAAAAGAAAAACAAATACTATTTTTAGCCTAAAATGGGCTTTCAGTGTGTTCCAGGGCGTTTGCGTGTGTTTTGGTGAGTTCCAGAGCAGAAAAAATAGGACATGCTGCATTTTTCCCATATGCTCTGGAACTGAACGCTCTGGTGTGAACTAGAGCCCAAATACCATTGGAATACATTGGACGAAGTTTTGAACCGTTCTGTAACTGCTCCGCGCTTGGTGTGAACTAGCCCTCAATCGTGTGCAGTTCCCGAGTGTGCATAAAACATGTGCAAAAAGATATTAGAATCAGTAATAAATGTCATGGTGGTGTAAAAAATAGTCCATAAAAGAAACATTTATAGCTGATTCTACTTGTGATGATACAGTGTTCAGATATAATCAGTAGGTGCTAACCACAATAAACAAGCTCTCCCTTAAGGATTAGCACTCACCAGATAGCGTTGACCATGTTACTAAGAATGGCCAAACAGCGTTTTAGATTAGAGGAATCATCCACAATGCTCCCTCAGACTTTCTTAGTTTTCCATTCTCATATCCAGTAAACTTGGTCTACAGATCAAGCCTTTGCCGGGCATCAGCAACTACAGAGGGATCCAAACAGAGAATGTGGTAATGTCAGCAGCCCCTCCCACTTGACGCGTTCTGTCACAAATACTCAGTAGAGGATACTGGATACAGGAGTGGATGTTTTTTGACCATCTTGTTGCAAATGTTTCGGGAATTGCAATATTTATGGCCGATTATGGATATAACAAAAACGTTTTTTGCTCATAGCTTATGCATATGTAATTTGAATATATATCCACACATACAGTGCTGTGCAAAAGATTTAGGCAGGTGTGAAATAGTGCTATGTGCAAAAACTGTGTGCAAGTGTCCTAGAAGAATTGATGCTGTTTTGAAGGCATAGGGTAGTCACACCAAATATTGATTTGATTTGGATTTCTCTTCTGTTCATTTATTTTCCATTTTGTTAATTGATCAAAAATAAACTATTGTCAGTTTTATTTCTGAAAGCATTCTCACTTTACAGCATTTTTATCACACCTGCCTAAAATTTTTGCACAGTACTGTATATAGTCAGGCGACTGCACTGACCAATGTGTGCTCACTATTTGCGAGCGAAATTCAAAATCCAGAGTGCAGGGCTGTGCTAGACGGCAGTACAGGGTATGGACAGTACACCCATACCGAAGGAGGGGAAGAAGCATTTGCCGAAAGACAAGTGGGGGGGGGGGATTGGAAGAGGGGGCCAGATTGGCAGGGGTAATTCAATTTTTCCAAATTCACCTGGGAAAATGGAATTACCCTTTAACCCATTAGTATGCAGTCATGCATACACTAGAAATAGAAAATATTCATATAAAATACATATACAAAATAAAAACAAAAAGTTTTTGCTAGATTTGTACACTAGCCCTATAATGCTTTATTGGTATATACAAAGATCTCCAAAGAAAGTGACAGCACTACATGGTACATGTGCAAAGACAGGTATTCAAGATGCATTATCTTCTACAGGTGAAACTCGAATAATTAGAATATCGTGCAAAAGTAATTGCAGTAATTGCTGCAAAAGGGGCCCAAACCAAGTATTGAGTACATATGCATGCTTGTACTTTTCAGAGGTCCGATATTGTTCTATGTACAATTCTTGTTTTATTGATTGCATGTAATAATCTACTTTTTTGAGGTTGTGGATTTGGGGTTCTTGGGGTTTTCATGAGCTGTAAGCCATAATCATCACAATTATGACAAATCACGGCTTGAATTATCTTGCTTTGCATGTAATGAGTCTATCTCATATATTAGTTTCACCTTTTAAGTTGCATTAGTGAAATAAATGAACTTTGCACCATATTCTAATTATTCGAGTTTCACCTGTATAGGGCCCTGGTCAGAGAAACAAACCCAATTAATTGGCCCATTCACAGTAGTGACAGTTTTCTGTGGGTTAACAAAAGTACGACACAATATGTGCCTGTGTTGACTGGCTTTTGCTCATATGAGCACTCTTTCCCTCCCCATAGATGTCCATGAAAATGCAAAAGCAGCTTGAAGTAGGTCAAATGTACTTGTCAATGAACTCTAAAGCATTTCAAACTGATGTTCAATGCAAAACGAAGGCACCTGGAAGCACCCTGGATTTGCCCATCGATACAAGCCCAAAGTGTGCTCCGGGTTCACAGTGATTGTGGCCATGGTGAAAGGTGGCACATGTTGACCAGTGGTTTTGATGTATTGTAATGCATTTGTGTGCTTTGTTTTGTTTTAGACAATGGCAAGCAATATCTGCAGTGACATCATTAGGCGTTTTCTTCCTTGTATTTGTTTCCTGCTTGTTCTGTGTTGGGTTGTGTAGTTGTGCTTTCTGAGCAAGCTCAAGTCATGACCGCTATGACATGATTGTCACAGCTTGTTTTGGCATATGGGCTGGTGGCTGCGGTGGGGGCTTTGTCTTGCATTGTTACAATGGTCTACTATCTCTATTGGTTTAAACTTTATTGAAATGTCAAAGTGACATTTAATTCATTTGTATTCACCACAGCTCACATGGGGTGAGGTACAGAAAAATGTAGCATTTCTGAAATTATTTGCACCAAACTACAAAGGCAGTGGCGTTTTTCAACAGGACACACAGAAAACAATTGTGCGAGGACCCTTCACAGCTTTCATGGACCTTTCTTCAGGCATGTGATGACATGACGCCATTTGCCTGAGGAAGACTCCCTACAAGGTCCCAAAACATTGCTTTTCTATTGGATCATAGCGCGTCAATGGGTGCACTGAATATTGGTAATAAAACATGGCTGAATCAAACACAGGTAGGTGTGACTGGACCCTAAAGACCCCTTTACAAGTCAGTGCTCCAATTACTGAATGCTGGGGCCCTCAGGCTGTACTTTAAACACCAAAGGGCCACATGTGGCCCTCAAACTGTAGGTTGGACACCAGGATTCTACTGCATCACTAACACAGCTCCTGCTCCCCACATAGGCTACAGCTATTACTAGGACCGATGTAAAGTATGCCAATAACGAGTCGTGACAGTGAGAAGTACCGCAGACGAAGAAATCCCTGACCTGAGACATGTCTGCAGAAAGATCTTTGCCCGATAACTCGCCACATCTCTGTAAACTCTTAGGATTCCACTCTTTGTCGCACAGGAAACTCGCCAACATTTTCCTGTCGCGGCACAGTGATGAAATTCCTATGAGGGCCAGTCAGGGCGGTGTTCTATCGAACAGCAGCCTCCTGACAGAGCAGTATCTGGTTGTCATGGGAGGAGCCGCTGTCCTAGGTGACAACCCCGGTTCTGCTGCGTTCACCTCGGCTGCCCAATAGGAGTCTCTAGTTGGATGACGAGTGGAGATTAGTGTGACCTGGAACGTTATGTTGTGTAGATAGGTGACGAAGTCTATTTACTACGCTGTAATACAGAAAAGTGAAGTTTTAAAAGAAAAAAAACAAAACATTTCCGCACGATAGTGCTTGATGAGTCACGCGCCTTTTTTTCCCAGAGAACGGGACAAGCTAGACTTCCTGTTCCATGGGTCAAAGTAGTACTCTGTGATTGGTCGCCTGATAGCCACGCCCACCGTTCCCTAGCGCTGCCATTTCTCGTTCCTTCTAGCGAGTTAGCGGTGTTCTGTTCGCGTTTGTGAACCATGGAGGCGCAGCAGCTGCAAGAGTTGCGACAGTTTGTCCAGTTGTGTAAGAGCGACCCAGCTATCCTGCATCGACCAGAGCTGCAGTTCTTCACAGAATGGCTACTAAGGTAACGTTAGAGAGTCAGACGTTTCTGTGCATTTCCGCCTACAACAACACTGCACACCTGATCGCACGTTGTTCATGCTTCTGCTAAACGATTCAAGGACGTTGGTTTGACTCCTGAGTAGGCAATCGTTAGGTTTATATGGTGCACAAAAGCAGGCTCACCCAATTTTTCATTTTTGTCAGTTTTTCCCCCCCCCACAACTAGACAGAAAGTAGTAGTTTGTCTCCTACTTCACTGCAGATTAGATACAGATTATATCTCCACCAATGTATGCAAAAAATTTCCCACCTCTTCCTGTTCAAGACAGTTTGCTTTAACCTGTCAAGACGCTGGATACAGCTTCTGATAGGTTGCGCTATTAGGCCTCATTCACACTGCTTAGAGTCGGCCTGTACAAATCCGTGGGATGTGCACAGCCGTATCGGGCAGCTCCCAGGAAGGACAGGTGCTGTGTGTGATTTGTACGCTGCAGCCTGTTCTTCTCTATGGGATGATGCGGCCTGTACGCTCACCTGAACTGCACATCCGTGTGAGTGCGGCTATCCGTACTCATACGCACACACGATGGATCCTATCTGCGTCTGAGCACGGACACCTGCACCCGCATGAATGTGTATGGGCCGACTCTAAGCAGTGTAAAAGAGGCCTTGGTGTTGCAGGGAAGCTGGGGACTCAGGTGGGCTCTGCAGGGTGTCAAGCTGAGACCGCCAAAGACGCTGCACATCCCACCATATACCTTGCACACCCACCCTGCAGAGCCCACCACAGATCCTGCACAGAGACTCTAAGGTGGTCTGTGCAGGGTCCCTTTCCCTGCACATGTGCTGCTCCTCTTACCTGCAGTTTCCCAGCCTGCTTCCAGGACATGGCACTTCTTGCTGGAGCCGCCCGCAGCCTCTGTCGGCCGGGGCCGTGTCTCCTTCGGTGCCATCAGCATCTGTCTTCCCGCATCTGCTGAAGCTTCTTGGAGCCGGCTGGGCCGTGTCTTCCTGCAGCCGCCAAAGCTTCTTGGAGTGGCCCGCAGCCTCCGTCGGACGGGCCGTGACTCCCTGGGCCCCGGACACTCCTCCTCGTACACCCGGCAGCACGCTGCCAGGCCCCACTAGCAGCCACCTGATTAGGCAGCCGAGGCTGCTTGATCTTGTGCACCCGTCCCCAGGTTTCCTCTTTGCGGGGGGGGGGGAAAAGTGCCGCTCCAGGCAAACGCTTTGTTTGCCTCACGGTAAATACGCCCCTGGTTGGAACTAGATACAAACTATAGTTTACATGCCTGTTATTAAAGAAGTAGAGCATGCATGGTATCATGCGCTAGGTGTGTGCATTGCAGCACATTGGAACGCATGGTACTGCAGTACTGTGTGGTGAAAAAAAATGCAGTACTACGCATTGTGCTGCAATGCTCAGCCGCTGGGAAGCATGTTGGGGCACCATTCAAAAGAATAGCAAAGCACCTAGCACACGGTAACATCCACTTGGTGTTGTGTGCGATAGTGTATGCAAAGGGCACGTTAGCATGTATTTAGGGCAGCACTATGGCTGTTCCATACTAAGACTGAGAGCTGCATGATCACATGACCACTGATCAGTCAGCTCTCCATCTCTCCTAGCAGATAGCAGTGATTGTCAGCCAGAGCCCATTGCAGGGATTGTTCCTCCCCTCTCTGTTCCTACAGCATTTACTGGAGCTACAGACAGAGGAGGGGGTGGGTACGCCTGGCTTCTTGACTGCAGTGCGACTGTGCCCTGCCACTTGATAGTAAGCTTTTGCCTCCTATCAGCTGACTTTGGGTCACAGGAAAGAGAAGTAAAGGCAAAATAAAAGCTGCAAAAGAAAACACATTTCTGATCGAAGCAAAGCTGTATAGTTGTCAATGGGTACGTGCAAACAGATGTGTGCACATGTGCTGCATTCAGATCTGTAACAAAAAAAATTAAAAATCTGAGTCCATAAATTTCAGACATCAATGGTGTAGATAATGTATTGTATGTAAAGCACAGCGTACAAAGTGCTGCAGTCTGGTGTATGCAGTGCCTAGCACACTATATACAGATTGAAATGGTTCAGAGTATGTAATATACAGCAGAGCATACAGAATGCTTTGGCCTGGACTGTGTAACATGAAGTGGTATGTATAGAGTGCCCTGCTCTGATGCAAATGACTTACAAAGCAGTTTACTTTGTGCAGTGATATGCAGAAATTAAGGTCTCCTTGTTGGTCACATTCAACTGGACTGTAATAGTAAATATTCAATGGCTTTTTCAGTTCTTGTGGTTGTCAGGTTCATACCCCAACATTTATATCCACACATGTACTTAGTCATCTTAATCTACTCGCCATGGGAATGTGTTAAGACAGATGCTGATTGGCCAAGAACAAGATGGGAATTGTAATGGTTTCTGAGACCATCCTGGTTTCATACATTATACAATCACCATGCTGCTATATTCTGTGGCAAATGGTAATCCTTCAATTCACATGGCTGAAGGTGTTGTCAATTGGTTAGGGTAGAGACAAAGGCTGATTTACTAGAGAAGTTGAAAATCTTCACTAAAAAAAAGAGTGAAAATGAAGATTTACTGCTGAGACCTGAACACTTTGTACACCCCAAATAAAGTTATAGAAAAGCTCCCCCATCAGACAAGTCACACCACACTAGCCCATGTGCTACAATGGAGCAGTTTAGCAGGCAGGCTAGTGTGAACCTAGTCTAAAGCTGGCCATACACTGCTTCAATTTTCGAAAGAACGTTTGTACAAAAGAACATTCATTTGACTTTCTATTAGTTGACGGGGTCAAATCGACGATCGATTTCGAGCCTAGGGAAGCAAAAAGTCAAAGGAGCAGGATGGAAATGTTTTTCTTAACAGACAGCATTCTATCTGTGAATGTGATTTTTTGAAACTCCATTAATTCCAAAATCCAATGTTAAAATCGAACCATTTTAATCGCCATTCGTCAAGTGTCTGATGGCATTATCCGGTGGTAAAGAAATATCTTTCCTTCGAACATTCCTTCAGAAATCTACTAGTGTATGGCATGCTTTAATCTAGGGCTGCAGCTAACGATTATTTTCATAATCGATTAGTTGGCCGATTATTAAGATCGGTTAATCGGATTTAAAAAAAAAGGCTCCAGTGATTGACGACTAGTTTGTGTTAAGATTGTAGTCCATCACGGGAGCAAGCTTGGCGCGGTGGAAGTAAAAAAAAAAAGTGTGGTGTGCAATATAGTACATTATACAGCGGCGCAGTGCAGAATACCAGCAGCTATAGAGGAATGTAGAAATAGTACATTATACTATAATGTACTATTGCTGGGATTTGTAGTCCTCTGTAGCTGGCGTTATTCTGCATTGCGCTGTATATAATGTATTATTGATGGGATTTGTAGTCCTCTATAGAAGGTTCCATCTATCCTCTAAGAAG
>NW_017306979.1:169832-177529 GCF_000935625.1 Nanorana parkeri | reverse complement strand
CCGTTGCTGGTTTTGCATCGGGACAAGGCGGTTCTCCGTCCTCGGCCGGCGTTCCTGCCGAAGGTTGTGTCGGCATTCCATCTGAATGAGGACATTGTCTTACCTTCCCTGTGTAAGTCCATAGGAAGGAGCATGCGCTCCACTGTTTGGATGTAGTTCGCGCTCTTCGTGTTTATTTGGAAGCTACGGCTTCTTTCCGCGAGACCGACTCCCTGTTCGTGCTCACGGAGGGTCCTCGTAAGGTTCGGGCCGCGTCGGCGGCTACCATCTCTAGGTGGATTCGTAATGTTGTGACTCAGACGTACACCGTTAAGGGGCGTGAGCCTCCGTTTCCTGTCACTGCCCATTCTACTAGGGCTGTTGGGGCTTCCTGGGCTTTCCGCCATGGGGCCTCTGTTTCTCAGGTTTGTAAGGCCGCTACTTGGTCTTCTGTTCACACCTTTGTTAAATTTTACAAGGTGGGCGTGTTAGCATCGGCGGATGCTGGTTTGGGGCGCAAAGTGTTGCAGGCGGGGCTTTGAGGGTTCTTTTGGGTGTTTTGTTTGTTGTTGCCCATCCCTCAGTGTGTTACTGCTTGGTGACGTCCCTACCATTCAGGATCTACGATCTGTTGCCCTGTGTCCTTCAATGAACGGGAGAGAAAATAGGATTTTTGTACTCACCGTAAAATCCTTTTCTCTGTTCATTGAAGGCCCCGCCCTCTTTTATGGGGTGTACACTCCTAACTGCTTGTTACTTTTTAGCTCCTTACTCCTGACGCTAGGCAAAAAACTGGAGACTTGTCAGCAAGTGAGGGGTTGGGCCACCAGCAGGGGCCGCCCCTAGGCTGTCTTGTCTTTTCGTTATGTGCCTAGCGTCCTACTCCTGCAGGTGGCGATATACCCTACCATTCAGGATCTACGATCTGTTGCCCTGTGTCCTTCAATGAACGGAGAGAAAAGGATTTTACGGTGAGTACAAAAATCCTATTATCCACAAATAGATGCATTTAAATTGGCACCAATTTAGTCTTTTAGAAGGGGTTGCACAGTATTAAACTCAGTGGTGAGATCAGACTTTATACCAATAAAGAAAGTTTAACCTTTTTGGGACCCATGAGAACAGGATCTGTTGCCTGTCTCTGTTGTATACAATGCTCTGCAATGATTAGATGGGAGTCGTTTCCACACTCGCGTCAAGGAGCACAGATTTATTAAACATAATTTAACATGTCAGTTCCTATGTTTATGTTAAATGCCCTTGTGTGTTGTACTACATTGGGGGAGATTCATGGCGATTGATTTAATCCCTTGGCCATGGAGAGGTGGCAATAAGGAATTATTGATTTAGAGTTGTGTCCCAATACTTTTGGCAATATTGTGTGTGTGTGTGTGGTGTATGCAGGGATTGAAAAATGTTAGCGTGCCTCACTAGTCAGTCAAAAATTTCACCAGTCAGCATGACCGGACTATAGCCTCGAAAAAAAAAGTTTTCCCTAGGTTGTGTTATGGGTAAAAATAAATGTTTTATATTTTTGGTAAAATGTAAAAGACGGATCACGCCGGGTAAACAGACACCAAACATGTAAAGTCTTAAAATTACAACAGCAAAAAGTTTCCCAGCACACTCACCAGCCAGCCTGCGAAAAACTTGTCTCACCACTAAGGTTAAAAACAGAGGTTTAGATACACGTCCTTTGCAGAAAATGTGACCGCACTGCCTCGCCAAGGCACCTCTATATAGTGCGTTCTTAACTCTAAACTATGAGAGTCTCCATCTTGGAGCACATGTAGCAAAAGATAAGATGGAGACTCTCATAGTTTAGAGTTAGGACTGCACTATATAGAGGTGGGGGTGCAGCTTTTTCACATTTTCTGCGGTGAGACAATTTTTTTGCATGCTGCCTGGTGAGTGTGCTGGAAAACTTTTTGCTGTTGTACTGTATAAAGCCCTTCCATGTGCACCTTGCTGTAAAGCTGGTGACAAATTGATGAATGCGTTTTGCCATTTGTTTTGCAAGTCTTAAAGTTGCGCGTGCCTGCAAAATCACAAACGACCACACCAAAAATTGCTCATAGGCGACGCTTTTACTGCACATCATTTTAGTGTTATCCGTGATTAATGGCCCAAGAATTATTACTCTCACTCCGACGTTGGCGGCGATATGTAACATGTGCGGCACAATAGACGCAATCATCGTTTTCACACGTAGGCGTCTCTAGAGGCGCCCGATCGCTTGAATATAAAGCTCCCAGCCAGCCGTTTAATTACAACGGCCTGCCGGGTAGCTACTTGTCGATGTATGTGACCTGGAATAAAAATGCATTTGCTGTCACTCTCTGCAAACTCAAGCCACTCTGTCACCCACCATATGATTACACATAGACCTGAAGAAAGCAGCAAGATGTGGAGAGTATTTGTGGTTGAGGTGTAAAATTCAAGAAATGCATGAGATGTAAAGTGTTTTGAAGGCAAAACATATTAATAACATAACATAAGTGTAAAAACTTGTATGCATATTTATAAGGTCACATATAATTGTGGTTTTTTGTTGTTGTTTTTTTTTACAGCTTGGGAGCATCTATCCAACCCCCACCACCTAATCAATCCTTTAAGCAAAGTAGCCAGGTAAGATATGTTCTTAAAATGAATATATAGTGAATTCCTCAGTGATCTTCTAGGGTGGCAATTTGACATGGGAAGATAAATCTACCCACCAGACATGTGGTATCATTTACTGGGAATAAAAGGTGCATGAAAGAATTAATAGCTTCATGCAACAATAAATTAGAAAACAGAAAAATCTGCTGTGTCAGAAATGCATAGAAAGTCATCTTCTGCCTGCCTGAAAGAATTTGCTTTCTAGCATTAAGGATGAATTGACATCAACTTTTAAATCCTTAAGATGCTTGTTCTCTGACCTAAAACGCTAAAGCCAACCAAGATGTTTCACCTGCTTCCACTCTATGGTGGTAAGTGTGTGGAAACAGAAGAGGAGGAAATGATTCCTTTCCTACACTGGAAGAGGAAAACACGTCAAGGAGGATACCCTATGTGCAACATTTCTTTGGAGGATGTGGATGACTGCGTAAAAGCAATCTATGAGGGCTAGTTCACACCAGATGCAGTTGTGATGCAGTCTGTTCAGTTTGGCAGCTGCATCAAAATCGTGTCACAATTCTTTCCAATGGGATTTCTGTGCTCTGTTCACACCAGTTGCAGTCCATTCCGATGCAGTCAGAAAAAAATACTGCTCGTCTCATTTTAGCTGCACCTTATTGCAACTAAACGCATGCAATCGCACTGGACTGCACCTGAAAGCCCATTTTAAGCTAGGAAAAAAAACTGCGGCAAAACGCATGACACTGTAGCTGCACAGAAGCACGCAGTTATGGTGTGAACTAGCCCTGAGACGTGTGACATTCAAGGAGAAAACCTATATATGTCTTTACATGATCATAGGCATCACTGCATAGAACGGGGAGGGGATCGATGAACGGAAGTTCGTCGACCTCCTCCCCGGGGACACCAAGGACGCCGGGCCCGTAGGAGCGGCAACGGAGCGCGGGGGGGCGTCCCCTTTTTCGGGGACACGGAAGCGATCTGGCGACGGGTAAGTCGCCAGAATCCCTTCTGTTGTGAAGCCGACAGTCGGCTCTACAAGTTTAAACAGACACCCGGCGGCAAAAGTCGCCGGGAGTATGTTTAAACAGCCCCGATGCTGGCGACGTACTCTGTACGTCAGTCACGAAGGGGTTAAGCTGGCTTGTGCCACATCTTTTGTGTGCTGTAACCTTGAACCTTGCTAACCTGTAACCTTACTTGCACAAATGAAAGCACACCTGGAAGCAGGAATATCTAAAGAGATGTTGGAATCATTTCCCACACTTTCCAAAGCAATAAGAATGATCTCTAATGCCTTGGCTGAATCAGTGACGATGTTGGCTAAATCTGCAACTAATTAATTTTTCTTATAGAGCATTGTGGCTCAAAACCTTGGTTTGACGATTTTTCTAGGGATATGCTGTCTTGGATCATACAACTGAGAGAAAGCAGGTCTTTCCCTCAGAAAGAAGAAGGCTTGAGGCAAGCATTTTTTCCTTCACTCAAAGAACAAAGGCTAGAGTTGGGAAGAATTAGGCCAGAAAAAACAGGGCTGGGACAAAAAAGCATGTTAAAAGGAGGGGGAGGGAGGGGGGTGTTTAACCCTCCTGGACAAACAAAGGCCCAATTACTCTCCGGGCTCAGTGAGTGGGAGGTTTAGGGCTCTTCCTACTGCAGTTGCAAAGCATAATCTCCAATGTCTACATTCAGAGGCTCATAGGTGAGGGTAACCTTCCGGAGTTTTCCAGTCCACCATCTTCAATGTTTTTTCTGACAACTCTTCCAAGGGATTAAGTGTAAGCCTCAGCTTTGATATTGCTCCTATGGGAACTAATAGATCAGCCATTCTGCAGCCTCTTTGTGTGAACCTTGGGCTGGGGTGCTGCACATCTGTAAGGAAAAATAGCCCTGGGCTGCTGGTCTCAGACCGAATCCCGGAAGTCTGCCAACTGGAGAGGATTTGGGACGCTCTGCAGGGCTTCATGCAAGTTCTGAGGGGGTCTAACGCTCCAGATTCTGTCCAAAAATGCAACCACAGTGGCATACTTAAACAAGCAGGGAGGCGCTCGCAGCTTACCCCTGTGCCTTCTGGCTAACTAGATTACTGCCTGGGCAGAAATGTATCTTCTGCCTTCTTTTGACAGTCCACCCGAAGTGGACTCGCAACCTTTTTGCAGACTTTTTCATTCATTTCAGGAATAAGAACGGATTCTGAATCCATAGGTTTTCCTTATGATAGTGTTGAGACAGGGTTCCCACATCTGTTTGCCAACCAATCAAATGCAAAAGCGGAAACTTTCCCTGAGTAGAGAGGTTGCTGCTCTCTGCTTGGATGCATTAGCTCATCCGTGGAGCTTTTGCCTTTGCTACGCATCCTCTCCTTTTCAAGCTTCTGCCGCTGATTCTAAAGAAATTATAGACAGGAAATACCATTCTGATAACTAGTGGCTCCCTTTTTATCCAAAAAGGCCATGGTTTTCTACCCTGCTTTGTCTAGCAGAAGCCCCTCCTCTCATGTTACCTACAAGGGAAGAACTTCTCTTTCAGGCTAGGTTCACACCAGATGCAGTGTGTTTTCCGGCCAGAACGCACTGCATCGCAATGCGGCCGGCTCACTTTTTTGCAGGGCAGGAGGTGGCTTGGTGGGCCATTGAAGTGAATGGCACCATAGCCACACCCTCCGGCTGCAATGCGATCATCCGCACGCGATTGCAAGGCACATTGTGCCTGCGGTCTGGTTTGGTGCGATCAAAATAGTGCTTGCAGGATTTTGATCGCACCGGACCACATGCACGCTGGCTCTCAAAATACCTGAACAATCTGATTGGATGCAGGCATTGTTCAGGTATTTTGAGAGCCAGCGGGGCCGACCAGCAAGATACTGAAGCTTGGCCCAGTAGGAGATTCTTCCATCCACACAGTTTAGCGTAGATGGAGGAATCTGTTGCACATTTTCCATCTGACCATAGAACATTTGCAGATAATCTGTAGGTGTATGACCAGCTTTAGACTGAATGAAAGCATGGATACATGCTCCACAGGAGAGAAACAAACAGTAGCCAGCCAGCAAAGGGGCAGCGAGGCTCAAGGCCCACCACTGATTCGGCCTGAACCAGGGGTGTGGAATTCGTATCGCCCGACGCCTGGGACTTGTAGTTCCGGACGTCGGGCAAGTGTTTTTTGTCAGTGTTTTAGCCCTGCTGTGGACAAGTAGCAGGGCTAATTTTTTTTTTCCGAGCGTCGAGAGCGGGTGCGTGGAGCCGCGTGGAGTGCTGGCCGAGCGGGGGGCGTGGACCTGTGATGGAGCGGTGACAGTGCCGGACGGTGGGGCTGTGACACTCCTGTGGAGCTGTGCTACTGCACATTCCTGTCACAGGAGTTCTAGCACAGTGCTGTGCTAGACTTCCTGTGTTGGAGGTGACAGGGTCAATAAAGAGTGCCTGTCACCTCCAAATGCTATCACGCAGGCTTTTTTTAGCCCCCATGTGATCGCAATAAAGTTAAGTGAAAAAAAAAAAAATAGTTAAAGACTTAAAGTAGAAAAAAACAAAATCAAAAATGAAAATGTAAAAAAATAAAAAGGTGATAAACTAAAAATAATAAAATAAATGAAAATTTAAAAATGTTTACAAAGTAAATAAAAATTCTAAATATGAAAACCAACCCCCTGCCCCCACCATCTGCATGCAAATGAATGCGCAGTGTTGTGAACCGCGATCGTGTGCACCCTCACGGGCAGGGTGGTATTGCGGCGGGAAACCGCGCAATCTGACTGGGGTGCCATTAGGAAATAATGGCACAGCCAGCGCAATCGACGGTGGTGTGCTGTCCGTTTTCTAATGGCACCCCAGTTATGCCAGGCAGATCACGCATTTTCCCGCTGCAATACTGCCCAGGCGGTCCCACATGATCGCGGTTGAAAAACGGCGTGTGTCGGGAAAAACGGTGCATGTACCTTTTTTCAGCCATTGCTACACAGATGTAACCCCATACATGCAGATGCAAACGCTGTGTGCAACTGCACACGATCGCGGGTCCCGGGATTACCCAAGTCTGCACCAACCCTAAACGGTAAATTCACTTTACCAAGTGATTAGGGAAAATGGAAATACCCGCACAAATCTCTCTCCCGCTATACTTACCTGTCGGCGAATGGTCCTTCCCATTGGCAACCAAATCAGCATTGATAAATCCCCCCCGGCATTGATAAATCTGAAACGGAGTCGAAAAACGGTGAGTTCCCAATATCCCGATCAATCCAGCATGTGCAGTCCACTTTAATCAATCTTCCTCCACCTCTCCTCTATTGTCCTTGTTCCCAAGGATAATCATTTATCAGCAAGCGTTAAAGTCCCTCTCCACTCTATCCAAATTTAAAAGGGAAATAAAAAAGTTTAGGCTACAGTTGTACTTTAAGGGCTCCTGCACACGGGCATGAATACAGGCGTATAGGCATACAACACGCCTATATAAGAAGCTGCATTGTACTGTTCTTAGGCTTGTATGGACAGAAATCGATTTATGTAATTGCTGGGCACCCCAAAAACAGACACGTTTTACACTGTATGATTATACACTTTTATTTGCACCTTTGTGCATAAGCTCTTCAAAGGTGCATAGCATTATGCTGGTTTTGGGACTCTGCTGTAAAGCTGCAAATTGGTCCATTTTGAATTGCATCTTAAACTTGGTGGGTAGATTTACTGACCTCTATACAATACAGGGGTGTGGAATTCGTATGGCCTGACGCCCGGGACATTTAGTTGCGGGCGCCGGGCAAGTTTTTTCCCCCACTGTTTTAGCCCTGCTACGGACAAGTAGCAGGGCTGGTTTTCTTAAATGAGTGGCGAGAGCGGCGCTGCGAGCGGGAGGCGTGGATGGGGGGCGGGGACGAAGCGTGGAGCGCTGAGAGCGGGGGCCGTGGAGTAGTGATGGAGCAGTGACAGGCTCTGTCACCTCCCTCAGCCTCTGTCCATGGCGGCCGCTGCTCGTTCCTGTTACAGGAGTTCTAGCCCAGTGCTAGAACTCGTGTTGGAGGTGACAGGGTCAATAAAGAGTACCTGTCGCCTCCAAATGCTATCACACGGGATTTTTATCCCCTGTGTGATAGCAAT
>NW_017306979.1:164896-169399 GCF_000935625.1 Nanorana parkeri | reverse complement strand
TTTTTCCCCTTGTGGATAGCAATGGAGTTTCTTTTTTTTTTTTTTTTTTTTTTTAAAGTAAAAAAAAAAGTAAAAAATAATAATTAGAAATGTAAAAAATAGAAAGGCGTTTAAATTAAAAATAATAAAACAAATTAAAAAATTTATTCGTATGGCCTGACGCCCGGGACATTTAGTTGCGGGCGCCGGGCAAGTTTTTTCCCCCACTGTTTTAGCCCTGCTACGGACAAGTAGCAGGGCTGGTTTTCTTAAATGAGTGGCGAGAGCGGCGCTGCGAGCGGGAGGCGTGGATGGGGGGCGGGGACGAAGCGTGGAGCGCTGAGAGCGGGGGCCGTGGAGTAGTGATGGAGCAGTGACAGGCTCTGTCACCTCCCTCAGCCTCTGTCCATGGCGGCCGCTGCTCGTTCCTGTTACAGGAGTTCTAGCCTAAATTTAACAAAGTAAATAAAAATTGAAAAAATGAAAACCAGCCCCACTGCCCCCATCTGCATGCGAATAAACATTCAGTGTTTTCAACTGCAATCGTGTGCAACTGCACGGGCAGTATTGCAGCAGGAAAACGCGCGACTGGGGTGCTATTAGAAAATAATGGCACTGCCAGCGCAATCGGCAGTGGTGTGCGATCAGTGACTACCCGGTCATCGTGCACGAAACCGAGCGGATGGCTGGGTGGTCACAGAATCGCACACAACCGCCGATTGTGCTGTCAATGCCATTATTTTCTAATGGCACCCCAGACGTGCCAGGCAGATTGCGTGTTTTCCTGCTGCAATACCGCCTGGGCGATCCCACACGATCACGGTTGAAAACACTGCGCGGTGCATGTCGTAAAAATGGGTACATCTACCTTTTTTTCAGCAATTGCCACACAGATGTAACCCCATACATGCAGATGCAACCGCTGCATGCAACCGCACACGATCGCACGTCCCGGGTATCCGCACGTCTGCACCAACCCTGGAGGGTAAATTCACTTTCCCAAGTAGTTTGGGAAAATGAAATTACCCACACAAATCTCCCTCCCACTATACTTACCTTTCGGCGAACGGTCCTTCCCGTCCACCAGTACGGGTGTACTATCTGTACCTGTTTCATGTATTCTGAATTTCGCTCGCAAATTGCAAGCACTCGTTGGTCAACGCGGTCACCTGGCAGAACTGACCAATGAGAAGTGCTTCTTAGCACTGCTAAATATGGTTTTGGTTAAAATTATTTTTTTTGTATCAGGACAAGTAGATTGTCATGAGGGACAAGTAGATTCGGCCCCTGCTTTAGTCCTCGGACAAGTAGTTTTTAAAAAAATTTCCACACCCCTGCAATATCTTTTGTTTATACTTTTGTTTAATGGTTTTCAAGTTGAAATTGGGCATTTTGTTTTTAGACAGAAGAGATAAAAGAGGAAAGGGTTCCATCTCCAACTCCTGAACTACAGAGTGAAGAAAGTGACTTGGGTAAGCTAAATGACATACGATTTCTTTGTTATTCTTGATGGGTAGACTGATATGGATGAATGATGGCACCTATGGTTATGCTATTCCATAATTTAATCCATTATGTATTTGTAATAAGTCAAGTGCACCACTATATTCACTTCTGTGCTATATCTAACCTAGCCGTCCTGTGCAGCAAACATCAAGTAGCACTGTGACTTATCTTTACTAAATTTACTAAAACGGGAGCAGAGAACATCTGGAGCAGCTGTACCACACTGTGCACTCTGCTGAGAGGAATACGCGGCTCCACTCTCTGTAAGTACACAAAATCACCCATTGGAATGATTTCACCTTTATACTATAAGGGCTCATGCACATAAAGCGGAACTTCAAATCTTTTGTGCCAGCATATCTGCAATCTCCTTTAGACTGTACAGTGAGCTGCATATGTGCCGTGTATATTCTTCACACTGCTGTGCCAGAATGAATGAACTCCCATGCACATGTATGGGAGTTGCCTCATTCTTGCCCAGCCAGTCAAGATAACTGAAGATCCTGGACTCAGAAGACCAAGTAAGGATGTTCGCACCAGCAAGGGGAGGTAAGTTTTTAGTTCCTGCAAGTATAAGCTCGGTATTCCAACACCTTCTCCGCCCTGTTTTTGTTTATTGTAGGGCTGCAACAACTGATCGATTTAATCGAGGGACTTGATCATGAGGATCATTGTCAACGATTCTTATCGATTTTAGTTAATTCCGATTAGTAGAATCCTAACACACACACACCTGTCGCTGGGAGACGATGCATGCTGCAGCATGTGTCTCGTTCCATTAGAGGGCAACAGCAAAAAGCTTCCCAGCACACTCACCAGCCAGCATGCAAAAAAACCTGTCTAACCGCTGAGGTTAAAAGCAAAGGTTTTAGATACACGTCTTACGCAGAATATGTGAAAGCCGCACTGCCTCGTCAGGGCTTCTCTGTGTAGCACGTTCTTAACTCTAACCTATGAGAGCCTCCATCTTGTAGCACATGTAGCAAAAGATAAAATTGGGTGCATGTTCGCAGGGAGGCAGCCCAACCTCCCTAAAGGGACCCCGTACATCACAACGGCAGCCCCCCAGTGTGTTCGATTAGAGGGGACACAGAGCGCTGCAGCCGGTGCCCAGTGGGAAATGGAGACTGCTCTGCCCCAATCCTTCCACGCTGCCCCCGTGCCTCCTCATCTTCCGGCAATAGAAAGCTGGCATCAAGTCTCCCATCCAGTGGCTGTGAGCAATAGCCAGCCTGCTATTGGGTACTTTCAATTGCTCAAATCACTTGAGTTTCATAAATTGTTGACTTATGTGATCTGCTGAGAGCCAGAGGCGCTATACTTTATAATGACAGCTGCCACCACCCACAGCAGTTTGCAGCTTATTCACATGTTATCGCATAGTCTGTGATTAGCTGTGGGTGACGGCACCTGTATGTATGCTGTTTACATCCTGTTGTGAACATCCACAGGTAATCACAGCCTGTACAATTGCATTTAAATGGCTGCAGGAGGTGGCAGCTGTCAGTGCATTGTACAGTGTCTCCCGCCTGCAGCAGGCAGCATGAGTCTCTCCAAGGAATTTGTGAGCCTCGTGAGCAGCCCCATTTGTGCTCTTCACACAAGGTGGTATAGTAATTACGACGGTAATACGGGCGTGTTTTCATACAGTGTAAAATGCACCTTTTTATTTGTGGCCCCTGGGTGCCGCAGCTGCTGTGGGTTTCTGTCCATAGCAATGTATGAACAGAAAACCCTATACTTGGGTAAATGCTATACTTGTGTAAATATTGGCATCAACATTTGCACAAGCAGGGGGGCTAGGTCTCCAAACGTCACTTACTCCCGTGCGCATTCAAACGCTGTTTGTGGGCATACACCCGAGTACATTGTTTTCTGTCCATACATTGCTATAAGCAGAAAACCACAGCAGCTTTGGCTCCTAGGCTCTGCAACTACAAGTGTTTTTACTCTGCAATACATCTGCGTGCATGAGCCTTAAGAACACCAAATATACAAAATGTATACTAACGGAACAGTTTAAACCTATGTCCACATTTAACCCTTTGGGAGCCAGAGTGCCAACTTGATGATTGTTCCCCAGTATTAATGTCAGTGTAGATGTAGTACAGGAGTTAATGTAGTGGTGCACATGACTTTATTTATATATTTGTCACAGCATGTTACCAGACACTTCTATTTTAGCATCACCAGGATAGGCTTTACAGGTACAGTATATTTTGAAAGAGCATAACATTCACACTCGTTTTATTTTGTTTTAAAACAGAGATTGATAATGAAGGAGTTATTGCACCAGATGACGAGCCCCCTCAGGAGATGGGAAATGATGACTTAGAGGTAATTTTGCCACGTTTACATGGCATTTCTTTTGCTTCATACATTCTGAGGGATATAAATGTATTCACTTCATTTGGAGGTGTTGTACTTGCCACAGGCGGGTCAGCTGAAGCACACATGAGTATTGATATGATCCCTGGCAGTAAGCACCGCTAATACTTTTAGCAAGCAGATCCTAAACTACATGAGGTGTTTGCTGTGTACTTTTGGAAAGAATCCTCATATGTACAGTAAGCTAAGCACTGGGAATTGGTAAACAATGTCTCAGCCTTGGCATCAGATGGCTAGGGGGCAATTTGCAGCAAGTGTAGCCATCTTAGAGGTGAACAAACTTGCTACAGTAGATACATCTGTGAGGCTTTTAGCTGCTCTGTGTAAATATTATTTTTTGTTATATCTTATAATTCAGGTTACAGAGGAAATGATGGATACAGCAAATGAAAAGAAAGTAGAGGCAATTAATGCTCTAGAAGATGGTGAGTGTGCTTGCTATTGGGTTGGCATCTTTCTCCCCATAAAAACATATAATTGATAAATGTACAGATGTTACTGATGCTTGCATGGGTCTACTGATGTGTATTTATCAAATTACTATTATAATAAAAAATATATTTTGTACGTTATCCTTGTTGAGGATGCTTCTTCTTTCAAGGACCTGTCATATAGGAAATTGGTATCTTT